>NC_023753.2:25031185-25123898 GCF_000499845.2 Phaseolus vulgaris | reverse complement strand
GTGATTTTCAACTTTACTCCTTTCACATAGGACACAAGATTCTTGCCATCTTGTTCAAGGTTGCTATAGAACACCTTCACTAGGTCTGGATATTCATTTCCAGTCATTTCCAGAAAACTTTTCAGTTTTTTATGCTTGAGCATAGTTTTTGCTTCTGTCAAATTTTCATCCCTCAACCATGAGAATTCCAGCACCTTAGGTACATTGATTTGCTTCCTACTTGTCTCATGTATGAACCTTGTCATAACTTCAGAATCTCCAGCAAACCAATTTTCCAGAATACCTTGGCTGTTGTTAGGTTGCTCTTTGGACTTCTTCTTTCTGTGTGAAGAGGCCGTCATTTCTTAGTCTATTGTTACCTGCACCGATTCACCAATAGACAGTTCCAGCTAGAAAGAAAGTTAGTATGCAATTCATATGATCAACAATAACAGAAACAAAACTAATATAGTATCAGATTTGAACCTGGACAACTTATATTAAAGATGAGAAACTGTGAAATACAATTGATATAAACTAGATTTATATAGAGCTCAAGTCAGATTTCAAGGATCACAGGTCTTGAAAACAAAATCAATGAAAACAGATGCAATACAAATTTGATTCTTATTTAGTACAACAGGTGCAGTTTTGAATGATGCAAGAATATATTGGAAACATATTTCAGCTCAGCAAATCAAATTTGTTGCATAATCAAGATATCAAATCAGTTAGGATAACCACACATGAATGTCATAAATCTCCTGGTCAATAACCATAAAAGCAGTCAATGGTCAAGGAGAGAGAGAAAAGTAATTGTTTCTCTTTCCTAGTCACAACTATGATTCTGAAACAAGAAAAACAACACGTTAAATCTTAGGATAACAAATTTAAATTTTTACTGCAGTGGACAATTTAAGCTAATGATACCCAATTCGTTTAGAAGAAAGTAAAACTTATCTTTAGCAAGAGGTTTAGTAAACAAATCAGCCAATTGAAATTCAGTACCAATGAATTTAATATCACAAGTTCCATTAGCTATATGCTCTCTTAGAAAATGATGTCTAATTTCAATATGTTTAGTTCTTGAATGCATGACAGGATTCTTAAACAAGTTTATAGCACTAGTGTTATCACAATTGATAGGTATCTTGTTTAAAAGAATTCCAAAGTCACTTAGTTGTTGCCTTAGCCATAATGTTTGAGCACAACAACTTCCAGCTGCTATGTATTATGCCTCTGCTGTAGAGAGAGCAACACAGGCTTATTTCTTGCAATGCCAAGAGATTAGATTTGACCCAAGCATGTGACAAGTTCCAGTTGTGCTCTTCCTATCAACATTGCAACCTGCAAAATCAAAATCTGAAGAACCTGTCAAGTTTAAAGAAACATTGTTTGGATACCATAGTCCAACATCTTTAGTCCCTTGCAAGTATTTTAGAATCCTCATGTCTGCATTGTAATGTGATTCCATTGAATCAGATTGATATCTAGCACATAAGCATACAACAAACATAATGTCAGGCCTGCTAGCAGTTAAGTATAATAAAGAACCAATTAAACCCATGTATTTTGATTGATCTACTGATTTTCCTGCACAATCCTGGTCCAGCTGGCAACTTGTTGAAATAGGAGTGTTGATAGCTTTGCATTGATCCATATCAAACTTCCTAAGCAACTCCTTGTAGTACTTTGCTTGATTTATGAAGATTCCATCCTTAAGTTGTTTCACTTGCAATCCAAGGAAGAAATTCATTTCTCCTAACATTGACATTTCAAATTCACTTTTCATTGCATCTAAAAAAGCTTCACACATTTCTTCATTTGTGGATCCAAAGATGATATCATCTACATAGACTTGCACAAGTATAATGTCTTCTCTTTTCTTCTTTATGAACAAGGTTTTATCATAGGTGCCACGGTCATAACCTTGAGAAAGCAGAAACTCACTTAGCCTCTAATACCATTGTCTAGGTTCATGCTTTAATCCATATAGTGCCTTCTTGAGCTTGTACACATGCTCTGGATTTTTGTAGTCTTCGAACTCTGGAGGCTGAGATACAAACACTTCTTCATTAATATAACCATTCAAGAATGCACTTTTAACATCCATTTGGAATAACCTGAATCCTTTTATGCTGGAAAATGCTAAGAGCAATCTGACAGCTTCAAGACGTGCTACTGGTGCATAGGTTTTGTTCCGTCCAGTTGACCGGGACGTCTTCGTGCGCGACCTCAACCGTCAGCTAGGGACACCTTCCCACTGGTTGCCTGTGGATTCCTGCAAAAAGAGAGGACAAAGAGGCGCCCTAGCGGCCGTGTGCACTCCGACGCTCAAGTCAGCCAGCAAGAAACACCAAAAACTGTCCACCTCCGTGTCTGAGCACCGCGTGTGGCACTCTGAAGGTGGTGAATTGACTGTGTATATGTGTGTGTGTGTTGTCTCCTTCAGGCAAAAATATTCTCCAGTCACTTGTACGTAATCTTAAAGCACGGGCAAGCAACCAGAGAGTTTCTCGTAAATTTGCCAAAGGTTCCAACCCTTTTTCCAACATTCTCCGCGCTATTTAAACTGCCCCAGCATTTAAAGCGCCTTAAAGCGCTTTTAATCTCAAACGTAACGCACTCATTAAAGCGCTTAATTACGAAACGTAGCGCATTTAAGACGTTGAAACGCTCGGGAGCCATAATAGTACCTGAATGCTCGAAAGGGAAACTGTATTGAATATCTTTAATTACCTGGCACCTGACTAGAGGGTGTTTCTATTCCGGCATGGCTGTCGTACACGTGGAGGGCCTCACGACGCCATGACCCCATCTGGGGGCGCTTCGGCCCACCTGGGGACGTTTCTACGTGTGAGTCCTCCTGCTGGGAGTGCTACTGCGCTAGGGGTGGCTTTTTGGGTGCCAACTCATGCCCCCAAGTATCTAGCCACTTACTCTGAGAGCGTATCTGCCTTCCTCTCGCACCCTGCACCCGGTTATCCTGGGCGTGACCTTCCTCTTGGGTCGTATCTGTCCCGAAGGCGTCTCTGGGGCGGTAGGGGTACTTCACGAGTCAGGCTGCCCTTCACTGGTACTATCACTATGGCCTTGAAGCCACCTTTTCCTTCTCTTTATCACTTTCCCGAGATATCGGGTCCTGAGGCTTTCCCACAGCGTCGCTCCCTCCATGGTCTTTCCTACCCATGGGTATCGGGGAACCATACCGTGATTGCCTTACTTTTACACTGTTTGATCTGGCTATGCCCTGGTTGGGTGACGCCTCCACCCAGGCGACGCCTTGCCTTGGCGACGCCTCCACCCAGGCGACGCCTTGCCTTGGCGACGCCTTGTCCTATCTTGGCGACGCTTCCTCTTGGCGTCTCTACACCTGGGCGACACCTTGAGTTGACTTTGACTTTCCAGTCGTTGACTTTGACTTAGTCAACGCCCTGATACGGGACGGTACACAAGCCCCCCAGTCTTAAGCCGAAGACTTGTCTTCAGCGCAAAGACTAAAGCCTTGCCCCCACCATCCGCGTGCCTTCCTGATGACGTGTCATTCTCTGCTGACTCAGCAATTTTTCGAATTACTGACGCGACACTTTCTGAACCACAGGGTATTCTTAATGACCGATTGGACATTCCCTGAAATGGGGATGATAACGCCTTTTGGGCTACCCTTGATCGCGCGCCACGTGGCCCATCGCGTGGTCCTCCTTTAGGGACCTTTGCGTTTCCCCTGGGCAATTGACCCTCTGACGCGTGGCCCGATCCTGCGGCCCTTAGTTAGCGCCTCTTGAGTTGCGAAATGTAACGTTTAAGTTACTCCAAACCCCGCGCTCACCCTACTGTTACATTCATTCACTCTGCTACTTTGCCCTGTTCATCGCCTCCAAAACCTTTTTTCTCTGCAATTGCGATTCTCCCCTTCCTGCGCTCTCCTACCGCCTCCATTTCAACAGCAAAGGTATGGTTTCGAGCACTCATGACTCTTCACTTTCGTCGCATTATCGGAAACTGCCTGGGACTGCTGTTATTCTCGTATTTCTCTGGATATTGTTTGTATGCTTCGTTGTTCCTCTCGCTTCCCTTCGTTCTCTTGTCGGTAGGGCGCTCCTAGGGTTCTTCCATTTTCCCCTTTTCTTCTCCCCAAACCCCTTTTTCTCTGAACCCTTTCTTTCTCTTTTGATCTTCAGCATTGGCGTTGATGGCGAAAACCAAGACCACCGCGCCTCCCCCGCTCCCCAAGTCTCATTATAAGGGCGAATATGACTGGGCCCCCGACGAACTTCTGGACGAATGTTCCCTCCTGAACTCTGTTGAGGACGTGGAGGCTCATAGGGGGGACCCTGCCCTCTATAACTTCAATGCGTTCCACAAAAATCACGACTCCCAAGTCCTGGTAAGCCGGGTGCGACCAGGGATGCCCGTTTGTGCGGACTCACGGGATACTGGGGGATGCCCTTTCTTCTTCCTCTATCAGATGGTGCTCAAGAGGGTGGGCCTGCGTCTACCCCTCACTCCCTTCGAAAAAGAGCTACTGACAGAGATAAACACTGCTCCCGCTCAACTCCATCCCAACAGCTGGGCTTTCGTGAGGGGGTTCCAAATTCTCTGCGGCTATCTAGGCGTTCCTTCCTCCGTGGACGTTTTTCTTCACTTCTTCGAGGTAAAGAAGCAAGGGAAGAGTCTCTGGATGAGCTTTTCTGGCATCGCCGGGCGCATCATCCTTACGCTCTTCCAGAATTCGTTCAAAGGATGGAAGGGGAAATTCTTCAAGGTACGCGCGACCAAGCGCGATCCTTCCATCCTAGAGGGCTTTCCCCTGTACTGGACAGACAAACCTATAACCATGAAGCCCTTGGCTCTGGACGAGCTCGCCCCGCCTGACCGGGATGTATGCAAAGCCTTGGCGGGACTGGGAATAGTCTTCGATACCGCCAAACTCATCGCGAACGAATTCAATGCCCATGGGCTTTCTACCTACTTCGGTATCTGCTCTTGGTGATTTATGATGCATTAGTTGTTGTGGTTATCTGCATGTATTTGGCTTATGCTACCATTTTCGCTGTACAATGTTACTTGCATTTTCACGCCTCTTCATGTATTGTGAATTCGCATAACTGTTCTAGTACTAATCCTTGTTGTTTGACCTGACTTGATATAGGATCGGTGATGGGCGTTTCCAAAAGAATAATGTTGGCGAAAGCACTGAAGGAGGCTCGTGCCGCCAAGGCAGGCGTCTCCTCCAGCCCTGTTGCCATTCCGGTTCTCCCACCGGCTCCGTCACCGCCGCCTCTAGTCACTGCTGAAGCTGCTTCTAGCCCATCTCCGACGTCTCCACCTGGCTCCGACTTGCTTCCAACTCCCAACTCTCCTTTGCCTATCGCCGCTGTCCCCCTAGCTGCGGCCTCGTCACCGGCTCCACCCCCCCCTTGACAAAGGGAAAAGGGTTTTGGAGATTCTGTCAGATGACGAGGATTCGGAAGGGGTCGCACCCTTCAGAAGGAGAAAATCCGCGCGGGTTCCTCTTCTGGTAGAGACGTCGCCGCAGGGAGGGAACCCCTTTATGGACAACCCTCCAAGCGCAACCTCACTCCCTCCCAGGATACTCCAAGAGGAAAGGGGCGAAGGCGCCGAATCTGCGCCGCCTCCGCCGCCGCCAGAAACCACTACTTCCCCGGCTCCCGACGCTGCTGCCCCCGACTTCATCGCCATCCCTCCTCCAATCATGCATCTGATGAGGGGTTTCAGTGGCGGGACTATGCCAGAAGGTATCGACAGGAGGGAAGGCATGCCTTTCTACTTGGGGGCCTTCTTGGCGGTGGCTCTGGAATGGCGCTCCCAGGCCAGAAACGCGGTCCTGCAAGCTCATACCCTCCAAGCTTTGGAAACAAAAGCATCTACTCTGGAAGAGGAAATGAGGGTCCTGGGACGCCAGAACGAAGCCTATCAAACTTCCCTGAGACAAATACAAGAGTCCAAAGCGGAAACAGAGAGGCGACTGGCGGAGGCATTGGAGCTCCAGGCAGGCTTCTACACTCGGGAAGTTGCTCTTCAAGTGCAGGTAGCGGGTCTTCAGGAAGTGGTCAAAGCGGATGCAGAAACTCAAAAGGACCTGAAGGACCGTTGCTGCGAACAGGCTGCCAAGGTGGAGCGGATGGAGGAGGAAATGGCCACCCAGGCCAAAGCTATGGACCTTCTCCGAGTTGACTACGACAAACTGCAGGTCGAGGTTAGCCGGCTTCGCGTGGAGAAAGAGGCTCTGGAGAAGCAGGTGACCTCTGGAGACGCCGCCATTGAGGAACTGGAGAAGGAGAAAAAGTCCCTTATCCAGGAGATGGCGGGTACCTTCGAGGAGGGGTTCCAAGAGGCCCTGACACAGGCGTCCTGCGAGAATCCTGGCGTCAACCTTTCGAACTGCGACCCCACACACCACGTCGTCGACGGGAAGGTCGTGCCCATGGATCTGGATGACTGAACCGCTGCCTCTCATCCGCCGCCTTCCTCTTCAAGCTCAACTCTTTTATTCTTTACCTTCGTTTTTTGATTTTATCTGTCAAAACTTGTAATTCTTTGAACTATCCGCACTCTTGTTACTGATTTGGGACGTTCGCATGGTTGTCTTTATTTCTTTGTCACATACGATTCTGCCTATGCGATCTCATTCTCATCTTTTCCCTTCACACGCTTCAATTATTTTATCTGTGTTCTGCCCATTTCTTACACTTCGTTGGGCGGTTTGGTATGATCGGGTAAGGTCGCCCGCCAACCCTCACGCCCATGGAGAGGCTCACTAAGTGGCGCTGTATCGTCCACGGGACGTCTCTGATACCGAAAGGCCCTTTCTCTGATCCTTAACGCCCGGCGCCTACGCCTAAGGAGAGGCCTGCTAACAGCAGCACCGTATCGTCCCCGGGTGTCTAAAATGCTGAGCGCTCTGGAGAGGGTCTGTTCCCTCTATGGTCTTTCCTTCCCATAGGTATCGGGGAACGCCCTGCCAGCAATTCGCTGGCGTTTGGCGATCTCATCTCCCTCCACAGTCTTTCCTACCTGTGGGTATCGGGGAGGTAACGCCTGTGACTAACTTTGCCTTTCTTTGATTTCTTCTCCCTCCACAGTCTTTCCTACCTGTGGGTATCAAGGAGGTGACGCCAGTCGGTATTTGGGTTGGCGACGCCCGCGACCTCTCGCGCTGTCGTCGCCCTTTACGTCCTTCCTGGCAACGCCTCGGGCGTTACCTTTACTTCGACATTGACCTTAAATCTTGCCTTGGTCAACGCCTGATAACAGCGAAGAGCCCAAGGCTTTGCCTGTGTCATCCACGTGGCGCTCCTTGTATAGCTGATGGGACCTTCTATCATTCGACTTGATCCACGTGGCGCTGCTGGTATGGTTGATGGGGTATCTAGTCATTCCATTTTCTGACTCCTGCTGTACCCCTGGCTCACTTTCGACGGCGCATCGTACCACTGGATATTCTGCTGATACGACGTTTTCTGATTTAAACCAGTGGTGCCAGCGTCATCCTTTCATCTTCTGCCACGTGTATCAATCGTGCGGTGCATCCATTCACGTCGTTTGGCGCTCTAACCGCTTTATTTAGCTCTTCAAACTCTGGAACTATCCTCATCATTTTCTCACTCTTCATAACCTACTTACGTTCTTTCTTCTTGTACCCTTCCTTCTTGCACCCTTCCTTCTCTCAACTCTTGCATTTCAGGCCATCCTGATCTCGTTAAAGAATGTCTTCTCACGATGCTTCCTCCAGGGTCCGTCCCAAAGACTTGTACCCTTGGGCCTCGAGTGAACTTCTTGATGAGTGTTCATGCTTGCTCTCCACCAGGGCCGTACGGGAACACAAAGGGGAGTTGTGTTCTTACGACCACCGGGCCTTCGCAAGGAGGCACGATGACGACATCGCTGTGCTCCCTTGCACTCTGGGGGAGCCAGTGTGTGGAGACGAACGGGCCAACGAAGGGGTCCCTTTCTTTTACTTTTACCAGGTGGTGTTCAAGACCATCGGAGTGCGCTTACCCTTTTCTTGGTTCGAGAAGGAACTGCTGACAGAGATCAACGTGGCTCCGGCCCAGTTGTATCCCAACAGCTGGGCCTTTGTCAAGGCCTTCGATGTCCTCTTCGGGTCTCTGGGTTGTGCGCCCTCGGTTGACCTCTTTCTTCACTTTTTTGAGGTGAAGAGACAGAGACACAACCTCTGGGTAACTCTCAGTAATGTGCCCGGGAGGGTTCTCTTCACACCCTTCCAGAGCTCATTCACCAGGTGGAAAGGCCGGTTCTTCAAGATCTGTCGTACTGACCTCATCCCCGACGCTCTGGATGGGTTTCCGCTGTACTGGGTGAGAGAGGAAAAGGCCCTCAAAGCCAAACCCCTCAAGAATCTGGCTCCAAGTGATCAAATAGCTTGCCGGATTCTTGCTGAGGCGGGAGGCTTTGACTCTGCTACGGTGATCAGCTTGGAGTTCAATGCTAGGACTCTTGAGAAGTACATATGTGAGAACCACTGCCTTAGGCAACTTCGGCCTTCGTTACTTTCTAACTGTGCCTGTCTTTCTTCACGGTGTCTCTAAAACATCTGTTCCCTTTGTGCAGGTTCGAAAATAAGCCAAGAAAAGAGGACACGACTTACTCAAGCGCTGCGGGCTGGGAAAGGAGCTTCGCCTTCCTCCAGTGATGATTCTGATGAGCGCTGAGAAGTGGCTTATTTGTGTTTTTGCATTTTGTACTGAACATTGCTTGTAACAACAACTTTTCAATATCATAATTCTTTACAACGCCACTTTACTTTGCATATGCTTCATATACCGCGCGACTTCCTTTCGTCTCGTTCTGCCAACGATGCATGCTTTTACTTGGGCGACGCCTTCTTTCTGGGCGACGCCAAGACCTAGGCGACGCCTTCTTCCTTGGCGACACCATGGCCTAGGCGGCGCATCACATTACTTCTAACAAGGAAAGATAAAGGCTGAAAACCAAGGCACTTCTTTTTCTCAACTGGTTTTTCCATTTATTAGGGTGACCTCATTAAAAAACCCCCGAAAGGGAAAAAGAGCGTCCCCTTCAACTAAATTGTTACATGCTGCTTACATAAGTCGACTGAAATAAAATTTTAAGTTGGCTGCATTCCAACTGCGCGGGATAGGGCCTCCATCTAAAGTCTCCAGGTTGTACGAACCGTTGCCCTTGGCCTCAGTAACTCTGAAGGGCCCGGTCCACTTGGGAGACAGCTTATTCTCCAACTCGTATGGGTGAGCTTTCCTCATCACTAGGTCGCCCACCTGAAACTGTCGCGGCTTTACTTTAGAGCTATATTGCCGCTCCACTCTTCTCTTCATCGCTTCAACTTTTATTCTAGCTTCTTCCCTGGCCTCTTCTAGCAGATCCAGGTTTACCCGTCTCTCCTCATTAGATTCCTCCACCACAAAGTTTTGAAAACGCGGTGAGCTTTCGTGTATTTCTACTGGAATCATCGCGTCCGACCCGTACACCAAACTGAAAGGCGTCTCCATAGTAGAGGATTGGGGCGTGGTGTGGTATGCCCATACAATCCTTGGCACCTCTTCCGCCCACGCCCCTTTGGCCTTCTCTAACCTTCTTTTTAACCCCCTCAGCAGAACTTTGTTTGCTGACTCTACTTGTCCATTGGTTTGGGGGTGTTCGACCGACGCGAACACTTCCTTGATTCCCACTTCAGCGCACAGATTTCTCAACTGCTGACTGGCGAACTGGGTCCCGTTGTCAGATATCAGGCGCCTGGGTACGCCAAAGCGACACACGATGTTTCTCCACACAAAATGCTGTACCTTATGCGCGGTGATTTGTGCCACATGCTCTGCCTCTATCCACTTAGTGAAGTATTCTATGGCGACGATCAGATACTTCATCTGCCTGATTGCCAGTGGGAAAGGGCCCAGGATGTCAATTCCCCATGTGTGGAAAGGCCACGGGCTGTATATGGACCGCAACTCTTCTGGCGGCGCCTTGTGCCAGTCGGCGTGCTTTTGGCATTGCTTACACCGCTGGGCGTGCCGTGCGCAATCCTCTTTCACTGTTGGCCAGAAGAAACCTGCGCGTATTACCTTGGAGGCTAAGGACCTTCCTCCTACATGGCTTCCGCAGATGCCTTCGTGTAGCTCCGCCATTATCCTGGTGCACTCATCGCCACTGACGCATGTTAGGATAGGGTGGTTGAAACCGTGCCTGAACAGCACCCCATCCACCAAAGTATATCTTGCGGCATTTCTTTTGATTTTCTTACCCTCTTCAGGGTCCACTGGAAGGACCCCATCCGCCAGGTATCGTTTATAGGGCGTCATCCAGGTGTCTCCCTTGGACAGGACACAGACCTGCATCTGCTCTTCCTCAGACACACCCGCGTATATACTGATGCGGGGCGCCCTCTGCGTATCTTGGGTCAATGAGGAGTGACTCCTCAGCCTTCCCCTTGATGCATAAATCTGGAGGACATCCACCCTGTTGTCTTCCACGAATCGACGCGGAGCTTTGAGAGTCTCCTGGATCACTGTCCTCTGTCTACCCCCCTTACCTGAGCTGGCCAGCTTTGCGAGCAGGTCAGCTCTGGCATTCTGCTCCCTCGGGACGTGTATTAACTCAAGAGCGTTGAACGCCCCTCTCAACAACTGGACGTATTTTAGATACGCCGCCATCTGTGGGTCCTTCGCCTGGAACTCACCCGACACCTGCCCCATAATCAACTGGGAGTCGCTCTTCACTAGGAGGTTCTGTGCGCCCATCTCCTTGGCCAAGAGCATTCCTGCAATCAGGGCTTCATATTCTGCTTGATTGTTACTTGCCTTGAAGGCAAAACGCAAGGCCTGCTCGATCAGTATGCCGTCGGGTCCTTCCAGCACTATTCCCGCACCACTCCCTTGTTGGTTTGAGGAGCCATCAACCGAGAGCAGCCACTGTGAACCCGCTTCCACCTCTTGCTCACCTCCGGGCGAAAGTTCTGCTACAAAATCCGCGTACACCTGCCCTTTGATGGATCCTATAGGCTCGTACTGTATGTCGAATTCTGACAGTTCCACTGCCCAGCGTACCATTCTTCCTGCCACATCGGGTTTCTGCAGTACCTTCTGTATAGGGAGGTTGGTCATCACCACCACCGTAAAACTGTGGAAGTAATGACGGAGCCTCCTAGCTGAGAACACTACCGCCAGCGCCGCCTTCTCCAGTGCTTGGTACCTTGTCTCAGCCCCCTGTAAGGCCTTGCTTACAAAGTAGATGGGCTTCTGACTCTGGTCCTGCTCTTGGACCAACACAGAACTGATGGCCCGCTCCGTTACAGTAAAATACAACCGGAGGGGCACGCCCATTACCGGCTTGCAGAGAACCGGAGGCGTCGCCAGGTACTCCTTCAGCTTAACGAAAGCCGCTTCACATTCCTCGGTCCATGCAAAGCGACTGTTTCTCTTGAGGCACTGGAAGTACGGGTGCCCCCTTTCTCCTCCGGCGAAAACAAACCTCGAGAGCGCCGCCATCCGCCCTGTCAACTGTTGCACCTCCTTTACCGATGTCGGACTCCGCATGGCGATAATAGCCGCACATTTGTCGGGGTTCGCCTCTATCCCCCTCTCGGTGAGCAGAAAACCCAAGAATTTACCGGCCTCTACCCCGAAAACACACTTCTCGGAGTTCAACTTGAGGCGGTATTTGGATATTGTGTTGAACAACTCCTCGAGGTCTGCCATGTGCTGCACCCTACTCTGCGACGCCACCACCATGTCGTCGACATAAGCGTACACATTCCTCCCAGGCATTGGCGCCAGGACCTTATCCATTAGCCTCTGGTACGTGGCGCCCGCATTTTTCAGCCCGAAGGGCATCACCTTATAACAGTAACCGCATGTCTCCGTCATGAATGCAGTTTTGCTCTCGTCTCTTGGGTGCATCTTGATTTGGTTGTACCCTGAGAAGGCGTCCAGGAAACTCAACACCTTGCTGCCGGACGCGCTGTCTACCAAGGCGTCGATGCTGGGCAGCGGATAGGAATCCTTTGGGCATGCCTTGTTCAGGTCCGTGAAGTCAACGCACATTCTCCACTTTCCGTTCACCTTTTTCACTAAGACGACATTGGCGAGCCACTCAGGGTACTGAATCTCCCTAATGTGGCCAGCACTCAGCAGCTTCTGCGTTTCGTCTCTCACCACCTGTTGTCGTTCCTCATTGAACTTCCTCCTTCTCTGACGCACGGGGCGGACCGTGGCGTCCATGCTGAGGTGGTGACACAGGAAATCAGGGTCGATGCCTGGCATATCCGAGGCGGACAATGCGAAGGCATCCAGGTGGCGCGAAATCACTTCTACCACCCCTTCCTGTTCTTCTGGGCTTAGCGAGCTTCCTAACTTGAAAGCTTTGCCGCCAATCTCCCTTTCTATGGCATTAGCTGCAGGCTGCTCCCTGCTATCATCTTCGACGGGCGCCGCCTCTTCTACGGGCGCCGCGTCGTCAGGGCCTTCCTCCATTGGCACATCTGCTTCGGGCCTCGCCCTCTCTGCTATGGCCGCTTCAGGCGTCAGCCCAACGGGCGTCGCCTCAACCATCGTCGTGTCCGCTCTTGGCGGACGTTCATACACCATAAATACGCCTCTCTTCGTCTTCAGGCTGTTTTCATAGCATTTCCTCGCCTCCTCCTGGTCTGACCTGATGACTATCACCCGGCCACTGAGGTCCGGTAGCTTCATCTTCATGTGACGGGTGGAGGACACTGCACTCAGACGGTTTAACGCCGGTCTGCCCAGCAAAATATTGTAGACAGAATTGGCATTCACGAAGAGGTACTGAATGCTCTCTGTACGGGAGGCCTCTCCGTCTGTGAACGTAGTCCTCAATTCCAGGTACCCCCGGACCTCTACCTGGTTATCCCCAAACCCATACAAACATCCCGTATAGGGACTCAGCAGATCGGGGGACAACCGTAACTTATTAAAGGTCGACAGAAACATGACGTCTGCCGAGCTTCCTTGATCAACAAGCACTCTGTGGACCTTCCTTCCAGCTGTGACGACTGAGATGACAACGGGATCGTTGTCGTGGGGCACCACATCTCGGAGGTCTCTTCTTGTGAACACAATATCTGACTCCCAGGGCTCCCCCGAGAGCCTCTCTTCGATTGAATTCACCCCCCTCGCGTATTTCTTCCGCTGGGAGGCGGTGGGTCCTCCGCCGGAAAAACCTCCAGCAATGGTGTGGACCTCGCCAAGCACAGGCATCTCGTGTGCTGGCACATCTGCCAGCGGCGGCAAGGTGGCGGTCGTGGTGGAATCTGCGACATAATCCTTCAAAAACCCAGTCCTCACCAGCTCATCTAGCTGGTAGCCCAACGACAGGCAATTATCAATTTGGTGCCCGAAAGTCTCGTGAAATTCGCACCAAGAGTCTTTGCGGGGCCCTAACACCTTGTCGGTCTTCGCTGGTCGCCTCAGCCTCTCGGCTATGTTGGGTACGGCGATCAAATCCTTCAACTCAACTACGAAGTTGTACCTCGCCGGTCTTGCTCTTTCTCTGGCGGGGCGTTCGCCTCCTGCTGGGCCCCGGGGCTGGGGCTTTCTGGCTTCGTAGGGGCGTCTCGCCTCTGGCTTCTTTCTCCCTGTCGTGGTCTCATTGACTCTGACGGGTTGAACTCGCGCCGGTCCCCTCGGGCGTGAGGGCACGGCGCTGGTGCGCTTCACACATACCTCCCCTTCCGAAGCAATATGCTCTACTGCCCTGCGCCGTAATTCAGCGAAAGTCCTAGGGCGATTACGGATAATGGATTCTCCGAAGGGGCCGGGGCATACGCCTTTCACAAACGCGTACACGATCATAGGCTCTTCTGTTGTGCCAACCTTCACGACCTGGGCCCCGAAGCGATTGATATACTCCTTCAGGGTCTCCCCCTGATATTGCTTCACGTCGAACAGGTCGTAGGAGACCGGCGGCGGGGCCTTGTTGGCTAAGTACTGTTCTCGGAATAACCGCGACAATTGGCGGAAGGATGTGATATGACCTTCTGGGAGGCTAATGAACCAGTCCATAGCCATCCCGGTCAGGGTGCACATGAAGAGCTTGCACTTGGCAGCATCAGAACCGCCTATCAGGACCATCTGCGTGTGAAATGCAGCCAGGTGCGTCTCTGGGTCCTCCATCCCGGTGAAGATCACCTTGGGTCCCGCGAACGTGTTCGGGATCGCTGCATCTAGGATCTCCTGTGAGAAAGGAGTGGAAAACTCCCTTGGTGGGGAATGGTTCTCCGTCTCGTCATGCCCAGGCCGCCTCCTATCGTTTCTCAGGCCCTGGCGCAGCTCCTCATTCACACGGTGGAGCTCTTCGTTCCGCTCATGCGAGGCGTCAAGGTCTGCCTGCATGCGCTCCTGCTCCATTTTCGAATCCGTCATGTCCTGCTGCAGCCCCCTCATTATTTCCAGGACCTGCTGCATGGATAGGTCTGTTGGGGCTGCGCGCGCTGCTCTTCGTCTGGTGGGGGCCATTGTCGCTCCAAACTCCTTCAACGTTACTGTAACTTGATAAAACTTCTCGAACTTTTGATGGGACTGATGTTTTATATGTGCCCCACGGTGGGCGCCAAATGTTCCGTCCGGTTGACCGGGACGTCTTCGTGCGCGACCTCAACCGTCAGCTAGGGACACCTTCCCACTGGTTGCCTGTGGATTCCTGCAAAAAGAGAGGACAAAGAGGCGCCCTAGCGGCCGTGTGCACTCCGACGCTCAAGTCAGCCAGCAAGAAACACCAAACACTGTCCACCTCCGTGTCTGAGCACCGCGTGTGGCACTCTGAAGGTGGTGAATTGACTATGTATATGTGTGTGTGTGTTGTCTCCTTCAGACAAAAATATTCTCCAGTCACTTGTACGTAATCTTAAAGCACGGGCAAGCAACCAGAGAGTTTCTCGTAAATTTGCCAAAGGTTCCAACCCTTTTTCCAACATTCTCCGCGCTATTTAAACTGCCCCAGCATTTAAAGCACCTTAAAGCGCTTTTAATCTCAAACGTAACGCACTCATTAAAGCGCTTAATTACGAAACGTAGCGCATTTAAGACGTTGAAACGCTCGGGAGCCATAATAGTACCTGAATGCTCGAAAGGGAAACTGTATTGAATATCTTTAATTACCTGGCACCTGACTAGAGGGTGTTTCTATTCCGGCATGGCTGTCGTACACGTGGAGGGCCTCACGACACCATGACCCCATCTGGGGGCGCTTCGGCCCACCTGGGGACGTTTCTACGTGTGAGTCCTCCTACTGGGAGTGCTACTGCGCTAGGGGTGGCTTTTTGGGTGCCAACTCATGCCCCCAAGTATCTAGCCACTTACTCTGAGAGCGTATCTGCCTTCCTCTCGCACCCTGCACCCGGTTATCCTGGGCGTGACCTTCCTCTTGGGTCGTATCTGTCCCGAAGGCGTCTCTGGGGCGGTAGGGGTACTTCACGAGTCAGGCTGCCCTTCACTGGTACTATCACTATGGCCTTGAAGCCACCTTTTCCTTCTCTTTATCACTTTCCCGAGATATCGGGTCCTGAGGCTTTCCCACAGCGTCGCTCCCTCCATGGTCTTTCCTACCCATGGGTATCGGGGAACCATACCGTGATTGCCTTACTTTTACACTGTTTGATCTGGCTATGCCCTGGTTGGGCGACGCCTCCACCCAGGCGACGCCTTGCCTTGGCGACGCCTTGTCCTATCTTGGCGACGCTTCCTCTTGGCGTCTCTACACCTGGGCGACACCTTGAGTTGACTTTGACTTTCCAGTCGTTGACTTTGACTTAGTCAACGCCCTGATACGGGACGGTACAGGTTTCACCAAAATCTATTCCCTATTCTTGGTTGTAGCCTTTAGCAACCAACCTTGCTTTGTTTCTGGTGATAGCCCCATGTTCATCCATCTTGTTCATGTACACCCATTTGGTTCCTATGATATTCATCTCATGTGTTCTTGGAACTAAGGACCATACTTTATTGTATTCAAACTGATTCAGTTCTTCCTGCATTGTTGCTATCTAGTTGTTGTCTTGTAGAGCTTCTTCCAGATTTTTAGGCTCTACTTGTGAAACAAAGGCCATTGTCTTGCAGAAGTTGTTAAGAGAATTCCTTGTTGAGACTCCTTTCTCAATTTTCCCAATCACATTGTCAAGTGTGAGATCCCTAGGAGTTTTCCACTCTTTAGGCAATCCTGCATTCACAACAGATTCTTTGACAACACTTGGATTAGTTGCATCAAGATCAATGGATTGATTCTTTTAAAGAATGGTTCTTAAATCATCTATACCAAGTTCATCCATAACAAATTTAGGCACAATACAATCAGATTCATCAAACACCACATGCATATATTCTTCCACAGAAATCAATCTTTTGTTATACACTTTATAAGCATGTCCATTTATAGCATAACCAATATGTATTCCTTCATCAGATTTAGGATCAAATTTGCCCAAATTATCTTTTCCATTATTCAGAATAAAACATTTGCAACCAAAGACCCTAAGATGACTAATGCTAGGTTTCCTACCTTTATACAGTTCATAGGGAGTTTTCTTAAGAATAGGTCTAATCAAAGTTCTGTTAAGGACATAAGAAGCAATATATACTGCATCTGCCAAAAAATATTTAGGTAGATCAGATTCATTTAACATGGTCTTAGCTAATTCCTCTAGTGATCTATTTTTCCTTTCAACCACACCATTTTGTTGGGGTGTCCTAGGAGCATAATAGCTATGTATGATCCCATGTTTTTCACTAAACCTATCAAACTTTGCATTTTGAAACTCTCCCCCATGATCACTACGAATCTGTTTTATGCTATTTTCATTTTCATTATGCAGAACCTTAGTTAGTTTCTTAAAAGCTTTATATGCATCCTTTTTAGCAACAAGAAATAGAGTCCATGTATATCTTGAGAAGTCATCAACAATTACCAAAGCATAGAAGTTTCCAGCTAAACTAGCAGTCCTAGAAGGTCCAAACAAATCCATATGTAAAACATCTAAAGCTTTATTAGTAGAAATCACATCCTTTTTTTTTTAAAGAAGTTTTTATTTGCTCACCCTTTACACATGCATCACAATCTGTTATTTTGAAACTTTATATTTGGTAAACCAGAAACAAAATCCTTAGACTTCAACTTATTCAAGTGATTAGTATGGATATGAACTAACCTCATGTCCCACAACCAAGACTCATCACTTTTTGATAGCAAACATTCATTTTCAGTGCAACTATTCATAATATCTAAGAGATAGATGTTGTTTACCCTTCTACCTATGAACAACACCTTACTAGAGGTTTTTCTTGAAATTGTACAGGTGTTGGTTTCAAAATTAATCATGTAGCCCTTGTCACACAATTGGCTAATGCTTAGAAGACTATGCTTTAGTCCTTCCACATATAAGACATTCTCAATTGTGGTTGAATCTTCAGTACCAACATTTCCTCTTCCAAGAATTCTGCCTCTATTATTGTCTCCATATGTGACATGTCCCTCAACTTTAAGTTTCAAACTTGTGAATTGAGCCACATCACCAGTCATGTGCTTTGAACATTCGTTATCCAAGTACCACTGATTTTTCCTGCTGATTTTTTGCAAAACAGAATAGACTTAACACATATGGTACCCCTTTTTAGTCCAGGGTCTGACATGATTAATACCTTTCCTTAGGAAGCCATTTGGCCAATCCTTTGGGAACAAGGTACCTTCTAGCTTTACATGTCCTAGAGATATGTCCAGATTTCATACAGTAAAAGCAAGATGCAGTATGCATTGTATTTGAGTTGTTAAAAGAAGAAAAACTTGTTTTGGAAGGAACAAAAAAACTGGATAGCTTTTTCACATTGTTTTTTGTTCCAGGATTATATCCTAGCCCAATTTTATTAAAAACAACATTTTGAGATCCCAACAATGTTTCAAGATTTTCTCTACCTTTGCTGAAATTTGATAAGGTTTTCAGCAAGTATTCAACTTGTTTTTCCATCTTCTTACAATTTTCACAGGTTTTTATAGATGCATGCAAGCATGTCAATTCAAGGCTAACCAAATCAGTTTTAGCTTTATGTAATTCTTCCTCAAGTGACTTAACCTTAGGTTCAAGTACCCTGTTTACTCTATTCAGTTTGTTGCATATTACAACCAATCTGTTTTCTTCATCATGTGTTTCCTTAAAGGCAATTAACAGCTCATCATAACTTTTAGAATCAGTGGAAAAGTCACTCACCGAATCAGAGATTGATCTTTCATCATTCACCATGAAGCACATATTTGCTTCTTCACTTCCAGTTGAGGAGTCACTTGTTGAGGATACATCATTTTCTTCCCAAGAGATATAAGCTCTTTTTCCTTTGCCTATTTCACTCTTCTTGCTTGCTGATTTTTCTTTGTTTTGATTGTTTGGACAATCAACCTTTATGTGACCTGGTTTGCCACAACCAAAGCAAGTATAACTAGAAGAATTTGAGTAATTGGATTTTGAGTACCTTTTTCTTTGTTGAGTTCTGTCTCGGTTCTTCCTTTTAAGGAATCTGCTGAATTTTCTGGTGAGCAAACTCATGGTCTCATCATGTTCAGAATTCTTCTCTTCCTCACTTGTATCATGTTCCATGGTAGTCTTTAAGGCAATTCCTTTGGCTCTTTTCTCCATTGTTTCTTGTTCTTTCAATCTTTTGAGTTCTAGCTCATGCTCCATCAATTTTCCAAACAATGCAGCAGTGGACATGTTGGATAAATCTCTGGATTCTGAGATTGTTGTTACCTTAGGCTGCCAGCTCCTATCAAGGCATTTCAGCACCTTTATGTTGAGCTCTTCCTTGTCAAAGACCTTACCAATACCAGTGAGATGATTTACAATATGTGTAAACCGTTTCTGCACATCTGCAATGCTCTCTTCTGATTGCATCCTAAACAACTCATATTCTTGAATGAGTGAATGCTTCCTTGAAAGTTTCACATCATTCGTGCCCTCATGGGTTACTTCTAGTACTTCCCACATCTCCTTAGCCGAGTTGCATTGGGACACTCTAAAGAATTCATCCATATTCAATGTAGAGGTGATGATGTTCTTGGCTAATGAGTCATACTGAGCCTTCTTCCTTTCAGTTTCACTCCATTCAGACCAAGGCTTCTTCATTGTTTCTTCTTTGACAACCAGCATAGGTACAAAAGGTCCATTTGCCACTGCATCCCAAATACCCATGTCAACAGATTCCATGAAGATCTTCATTCTAATTTTCCAGAATGCATAATTCACACCACCAAACATAGGAGGTCTATTAATAGACGCACCTTCAGCAAAAGGCATTTTAAACTCAGACATAATGCACACACTTGAGTAAAATACAAGTCCTAGCTCTTGATACCAATTGTTGGGTCTATTCGTGTATAAGTTCAAGAGGGGAGGGGTGAATTGAAGTTATAAAATTTTCACAAACACAAATTGGTTTACAGTATATCAGAGGAAAAAGAACATATTGGTTTTAAAAGAAACAGATTGATTCTTCAAAACGCTTTAACACACTCAGAACTTATTCAGATTAGGATTGAGATCAAACAATGAAAGATAGCAAAATCAAATTGGTTAACTTTTAACAGTTTTGAAGAACACAAAATATACCAAAAGAACAATCACATTTATTCAACACAAAGCTTCAAAGAGAATGAATCTTTATCAAAGATTTAATGAAGAAAATTGTTCGTCCTTAAGCCAATTACAAACTTATATTCAAATGCTTTGTTTATGATTAGAGAACTTTTCCAGATAAAGAAGAACAATTTTTATTAAGCCCATAATTAACAGGTTTAATTTCAAATGAACATATTATGTTCTTGACAGATTAACCAAAAACCAGAAACGAGTGCAGGGATGAGAAGATCAATACAAACACACTTTATATTGGTCCACTCATAATGAGCTACATCCACTTTCACCTTACTCCAAGGTGGAATCCACTAAAAACAATTGCAATCAATTACAATACACAACAGTTCTTGAACCCTACAAGAACCATACAACCAAAGCTGAAAAACTCTATTTCAGCACACCTTGCACTCCAAGAAACCCTATCAAAGAGTGACTAACACTTACACCTTTTACAAGAAAGAATAAAAGAAAGATAACACCTGAAAGGAAGATGCAAGAACATAAACCAATTGTCCCTATTGCAGCAAAAACAGTACTAGCACCTTCACCAAGATCAAGGTTTTCCTAGAACAAGCACACTTGAAGATCCCTTTGGAAAACCTTTCAAAAACTCTTTTCAATCCTTATTCTCACACATAAAATGTTTAATCTTTGTTAAAACCGTGATTGCTCAACAAAATTTCATGTGAGAGAGACCTTTCAATTTATAGAAAACAGTTTCTAACAACTTTTCAAAAAATAGTTAAAAAGCTGTTATAGAAACAACAGGTTGTTTTAAAAACAAACAGATTGTTTTTCAGGAAAACTACCAGTTCAACTCAACTGAAATAACTAACTAAACTGCATTTGGTGCCCTAACTAACTTTCGAAAAACCTTTCAGCAGAACAAAAATAAATCTATTCTTTTACAGAGAAACAGATTTATTTTTGTGCTGTATCATGATTTTTGAGAAAACTCTAAAGTACCTTTTTCTTTGTTGAGTTCTATCTCGGTTCTTCCTTTTAAGGAATCTGCTGAATTTTCTGGTGAGCAAACTCATGGTCTCATCATGTTCAGAATTCTTCTCTTCCTCACTTGTATCATGTTCCATGGTAGTCTTTAAGGCAATTCCTTTGGCTCTTTTCTCCATTGTTTCTTGTTCTTTCAATCTTTTGAGTTCTAGCTCATGCTCCATCAATTTTCCAAACAATGCAGCAGTGGACATGTTGGATAAATCTCTGGATTCTGAGATTGTTGTTACCTTAGGCTGCCAGCTCCTATCAAGGCATTTCAGCACCTTTATGTTGAGCTCTTCCTTGTCAAAGACCTTACCAATACCAGTGAGATGATTTACAATATGTGTAAACCGTTTCTGCACATCTGCAATGCTCTCTTCTGATTGCATCCTAAACAACTCATATTCTTGAATGAGTGAATGCTTCCTTGAAAGTTTCACATCATTCGTGCCCTCATGGGTTACTTCTAGTACTTCCCACATCTCCTTAGCCGAGTTGCATTGGGACACTCTAAAGAATTCATCCATATTCAATGTAGAGGTGATGATGTTCTTGGCTAATGAGTCATACTGAGCCTTCTTCCTTTCAGTTTCACTCCATTCAGACCAAGGCTTCTTCATTGTTTCTTCTTTGACAACCAGCATAGGTACAAAAGGTCCATTTGCCACTGCATCCCAAATACCCATGTCAACAGATTCCATGAAGATCTTCATTCTAATTTTCCAGAATGCATAATTCACACCACCAAACATAGGAGGTCTATTAATAGACGCACCTTCAGCAAAAGGCATTTTAAACTCAGACATAATGCACACACTTGAGTAAAATACAAGTCCTAGCTCTTGATACCAATTGTTGGGTCTATTCGTGTATAAGTTCAAGAGGGGAGGGGTGAATTGAAGTTATAAAATTTTCACAAACACAAATTGGTTTACAGTATATCAGAGGAAAAAGAACATATTGGTTTTAAAAGAAACAGATTGATTCTTCAAAACGCTTTAACACACTCAGAACTTATTCAGATTAGGATTGAGATCAAACAATGAAAGATAGCAAAATCAAATTGGTTAACTTTTAACAGTTTTGAAGAACACAAAATATACCAAAAGAACAATCACATTTATTCAACACAAAGCTTCAAAGAGAATGAATCTTTATCAAAGATTTAATGAAGAAAATTGTTCGTCCTTAAGCCAATTACAAACTTATATTCAAATGCTTTGTTTATGATTAGAGAACTTTTCCAGATAAAGAAGAACAATTTTTATTAAGCCCATAATTAACAGGTTTAATTTCAAATGAACATATTATGTTCTTGACAGATTAACCAAAAACCAGAAACGAGTGCAGGGATGAGAAGATCAATACAAACACACTTTATATTGGTCCACTCATAATGAGCTACATCCACTTTCACCTTACTCCAAGGTGGAATCCACTAAAAACAATTGCAATCAATTACAATACACAACAGTTCTTGAACCCTACAAGAACCATACAACCAAAGCTGAAAAACTCTATTTCAGCACACCTTGCACTCCAAGAAACCCTATCAAAGAGTGACTAACACTTACACCTTTTACAAGAAAGAATAAAAGAAAGATAACACCTGAAAGGAAGATGCAAGAACATAAACCAATTGTCCCTATTGCAGCAAAAACAGTACTAGCACCTTCACCAAGATCAAGGTTTTCCTAGAACAAGCACACTTGAAGATCCCTTTGGAAAACCTTTCAAAAACTCTTTTCAATCCTTATTCTCACACATAAAATGTTTAATCTTTGTTAAAACCGTGATTGCTCAACAAAATTTCATGTGAGAGAGACCTTTCAATTTATAGAAAACAGTTTCTAACAACTTTTCAAAAAATAGTTAAAAAGCTGTTATAGAAACAACAGGTTGTTTTAAAAACAAACAGATTGTTTTTCAGGAAAACTACCAGTTCAACTCAACTGAAATAACTAACTAAACTGCATTTGGTGCCCTAACTAACTTTCGAAAAACCTTTCAGCAGAACAAAAATAAATCTATTCTTTTACAGAGAAACAGATTTATTTTTGTGCTGTATCATGATTTTTGAGAAAACTCTAAAGTACCTTTTTCTTTGTTGAGTTCTATCTCGGTTCTTCCTTTTAAGGAATCTGCTGAATTTTCTGGTGAGCAAACTCATGGTCTCATCATGTTCAGAATTCTTCTCTTCCTCACTTGTATCATGTTCCATGGTAGTCTTTAAGGCAATTCCTTTGGCTCTTTTCTCCATTGTTTCTTGTTCTTTCAATCTTTTGAGTTCTAGCTCATGCTCCATCAATTTTCCAAACAATGCAGCAGTGGACATGTTGGATAAATCTCTGGATTCTGAGATTGTTGTTACCTTAGGCTGCCAGCTCCTATCAAGGCATTTCAGCACCTTTATGTTGAGCTCTTCCTTGTCAAAGACCTTACCAATACCAGTGAGATGATTTACAATATGTGTAAACCGTTTCTGCACATCTGCAATGCTCTCTTCTGATTGCATCCTAAACAACTCATATTCTTGAATGAGTGAATGCTTCCTTGAAAGTTTCACATCATTCGTGCCCTCATGGGTTACTTCTAGTACTTCCCACATCTCCTTAGCCGAGTTGCATTGGGACACTCTAAAGAATTCATCCATATTCAATGTAGAGGTGATGATGTTCTTGGCTAATGAGTCATACTGAGCCTTCTTCCTTTCAGTTTCACTCCATTCAGACCAAGGCTTCTTCATTGTTTCTTCTTTGACAACCAGCATAGGTACAAAAGGTCCATTTGCCACTGCATCCCAAATACCCATGTCAACAGATTCCATGAAGATCTTCATTCTAATTTTCCAGAATGCATAATTCACACCACCAAACATAGGAGGTCTATTAATAGACGCACCTTCAGCAAAAGGCATTTTAAACTCAGACATAATGCACACACTTGAGTAAAATACAAGTCCTAGCTCTTGATACCAATTGTTGGGTCTATTCGTGTATAAGTTCAAGAGGGGAGGGGTGAATTGAAGTTATAAAATTTTCACAAACACAAATTGGTTTACAGTATATCAGAGGAAAAAGAACATATTGGTTTTAAAAGAAACAGATTGATTCTTCAAAACGCTTTAACACACTCAGAACTTATTCAGATTAGGATTGAGATCAAACAATGAAAGATAGCAAAATCAAATTGGTTAACTTTTAACAGTTTTGAAGAACACAAAATATACCAAAAGAACAATCACATTTATTCAACACAAAGCTTCAAAGAGAATGAATCTTTATCAAAGATTTAATGAAGAAAATTGTTCGTCCTTAAGCCAATTACAAACTTATATTCAAATGCTTTGTTTATGATTAGAGAACTTTTCCAGATAAAGAAGAACAATTTTTATTAAGCCCATAATTAACAGGTTTAATTTCAAATGAACATATTATGTTCTTGACAGATTAACCAAAAACCAGAAACGAGTGCAGGGATGAGAAGATCAATACAAACACACTTTATATTGGTCCACTCATAATGAGCTACATCCACTTTCACCTTACTCCAAGGTGGAATCCACTAAAAACAATTGCAATCAATTACAATACACAACAGTTCTTGAACCCTACAAGAACCATACAACCAAAGCTGAAAAACTCTATTTCAGCACACCTTGCACTCCAAGAAACCCTATCAAAGAGTGACTAACACTTACACCTTTTACAAGAAAGAATAAAAGAAAGATAACACCTGAAAGGAAGATGCAAGAACATAAACCAATTGTCCCTATTGCAGCAAAAACAGTACTAGCACCTTCACCAAGATCAAGGTTTTCCTAGAACAAGCACACTTGAAGATCCCTTTGGAAAACCTTTCAAAAACTCTTTTCAATCCTTATTCTCACACATAAAATGTTTAATCTTTGTTAAAACCGTGATTGCTCAACAAAATTTCATGTGAGAGAGACCTTTCAATTTATAGAAAACAGTTTCTAACAACTTTTCAAAAAATAGTTAAAAAGCTGTTATAGAAACAACAGGTTGTTTTAAAAACAAACAGATTGTTTTTCAGGAAAACTACCAGTTCAACTCAACTGAAATAACTAACTAAACTGCATTTGGTGCCCTAACTAACTTTCGAAAAACCTTTCAGCAGAACAAAAATAAATCTATTCTTTTACAGAGAAACAGATTTATTTTTGTGCTGTATCATGATTTTTGAGAAAACTCTAAAGTACCTTTTTCTTTGTTGAGTTCTATCTCGGTTCTTCCTTTTAAGGAATCTGCTGAATTTTCTGGTGAGCAAACTCATGGTCTCATCATGTTCAGAATTCTTCTCTTCCTCACTTGTATCATGTTCCATGGTAGTCTTTAAGGCAATTCCTTTGGCTCTTTTCTCCATTGTTTCTTGTTCTTTCAATCTTTTGAGTTCTAGCTCATGCTCCATCAATTTTCCAAACAATGCAGCAGTGGACATGTTGGATAAATCTCTGGATTCTGAGATTGTTGTTACCTTAGGCTGCCAGCTCCTATCAAGGCATTTCAGCACCTTTATGTTGAGCTCTTCCTTGTCAAAGACCTTACCAATACCAGTGAGATGATTTACAATATGTGTAAACCGTTTCTGCACATCTGCAATGCTCTCTTCTGATTGCATCCTAAACAACTCATATTCTTGAATGAGTGAATGCTTCCTTGAAAGTTTCACATCATTCGTGCCCTCATGGGTTACTTCTAGTACTTCCCACATCTCCTTAGCCGAGTTGCATTGGGACACTCTAAAGAATTCATCCATATTCAATGTAGAGGTGATGATGTTCTTGGCTAATGAGTCATACTGAGCCTTCTTCCTTTCAGTTTCACTCCATTCAGACCAAGGCTTCTTCATTGTTTCTTCTTTGACAACCAGCATAGGTACAAAAGGTCCATTTGCCACTGCATCCCAAATACCCATGTCAACAGATTCCATGAAGATCTTCATTCTAATTTTCCAGAATGCATAATTCACACCACCAAACATAGGAGGTCTATTAATAGACGCACCTTCAGCAAAAGGCATTTTAAACTCAGACATAATGCACACACTTGAGTAAAATACAAGTCCTAGCTCTTGATACCAATTGTTGGGTCTATTCGTGTATAAGTTCAAGAGGGGAGGGGTGAATTGAAGTTATAAAATTTTCACAAACACAAATTGGTTTACAGTATATCAGAGGAAAAAGAACATATTGGTTTTAAAAGAAACAGATTGATTCTTCAAAACGCTTTAACACACTCAGAACTTATTCAGATTAGGATTGAGATCAAACAATGAAAGATAGCAAAATCAAATTGGTTAACTTTTAACAGTTTTGAAGAACACAAAATATACCAAAAGAACAATCACATTTATTCAACACAAAGCTTCAAAGAGAATGAATCTTTATCAAAGATTTAATGAAGAAAATTGTTCGTCCTTAAGCCAATTACAAACTTATATTCAAATGCTTTGTTTATGATTAGAGAACTTTTCCAGATAAAGAAGAACAATTTTTATTAAGCCCATAATTAACAGGTTTAATTTCAAATGAACATATTATGTTCTTGACAGATTAACCAAAAACCAGAAACGAGTGCAGGGATGAGAAGATCAATACAAACACACTTTATATTGGTCCACTCATAATGAGCTACATCCACTTTCACCTTACTCCAAGGTGGAATCCACTAAAAACAATTGCAATCAATTACAATACACAACAGTTCTTGAACCCTACAAGAACCATACAACCAAAGCTGAAAAACTCTATTTCAGCACACCTTGCACTCCAAGAAACCCTATCAAAGAGTGACTAACACTTACACCTTTTACAAGAAAGAATAAAAGAAAGATAACACCTGAAAGGAAGATGCAAGAACATAAACCAATTGTCCCTATTGCAGCAAAAACAGTACTAGCACCTTCACCAAGATCAAGGTTTTCCTAGAACAAGCACACTTGAAGATCCCTTTGGAAAACCTTTCAAAAACTCTTTTCAATCCTTATTCTCACACATAAAATGTTTAATCTTTGTTAAAACCGTGATTGCTCAACAAAATTTCATGTGAGAGAGACCTTTCAATTTATAGAAAACAGTTTCTAACAACTTTTCAAAAAATAGTTAAAAAGCTGTTATAGAAACAACAGGTTGTTTTAAAAACAAACAGATTGTTTTTCAGGAAAACTACCAGTTCAACTCAACTGAAATAACTAACTAAACTGCATTTGGTGCCCTAACTAACTTTCGAAAAACCTTTCAGCAGAACAAAAATAAATCTATTCTTTTACAGAGAAACAGATTTATTTTTGTGCTGTATCATGATTTTTGAGAAAACTCTAAAGTACCTTTTTCTTTGTTGAGTTCTATCTCGGTTCTTCCTTTTAAGGAATCTGCTGAATTTTCTGGTGAGCAAACTCATGGTCTCATCATGTTCAGAATTCTTCTCTTCCTCACTTGTATCATGTTCCATGGTAGTCTTTAAGGCAATTCCTTTGGCTCTTTTCTCCATTGTTTCTTGTTCTTTCAATCTTTTGAGTTCTAGCTCATGCTCCATCAATTTTCCAAACAATGCAGCAGTGGACATGTTGGATAAATCTCTGGATTCTGAGATTGTTGTTACCTTAGGCTGCCAGCTCCTATCAAGGCATTTCAGCACCTTTATGTTGAGCTCTTCCTTGTCAAAGACCTTACCAATACCAGTGAGATGATTTACAATATGTGTAAACCGTTTCTGCACATCTGCAATGCTCTCTTCTGATTGCATCCTAAACAACTCATATTCTTGAATGAGTGAATGCTTCCTTGAAAGTTTCACATCATTCGTGCCCTCATGGGTTACTTCTAGTACTTCCCACATCTCCTTAGCCGAGTTGCATTGGGACACTCTAAAGAATTCATCCATATTCAATGTAGAGGTGATGATGTTCTTGGCTAATGAGTCATACTGAGCCTTCTTCCTTTCAGTTTCACTCCATTCAGACCAAGGCTTCTTCATTGTTTCTTCTTTGACAACCAGCATAGGTACAAAAGGTCCATTTGCCACTGCATCCCAAATACCCATGTCAACAGATTCCATGAAGATCTTCATTCTAATTTTCCAGAATGCATAATTCACACCACCAAACATAGGAGGTCTATTAATAGACGCACCTTCAGCAAAAGGCATTTTAAACTCAGACATAATGCACACACTTGAGTAAAATACAAGTCCTAGCTCTTGATACCAATTGTTGGGTCTATTCGTGTATAAGTTCAAGAGGGGAGGGGTGAATTGAAGTTATAAAATTTTCACAAACACAAATTGGTTTACAGTATATCAGAGGAAAAAGAACATATTGGTTTTAAAAGAAACAGATTGATTCTTCAAAACGCTTTAACACACTCAGAACTTATTCAGATTAGGATTGAGATCAAACAATGAAAGATAGCAAAATCAAATTGGTTAACTTTTAACAGTTTTGAAGAACACAAAATATACCAAAAGAACAATCACATTTATTCAACACAAAGCTTCAAAGAGAATGAATCTTTATCAAAGATTTAATGAAGAAAATTGTTCGTCCTTAAGCCAATTACAAACTTATATTCAAATGCTTTGTTTATGATTAGAGAACTTTTCCAGATAAAGAAGAACAATTTTTATTAAGCCCATAATTAACAGGTTTAATTTCAAATGAACATATTATGTTCTTGACAGATTAACCAAAAACCAGAAACGAGTGCAGGGATGAGAAGATCAATACAAACACACTTTATATTGGTCCACTCATAATGAGCTACATCCACTTTCACCTTACTCCAAGGTGGAATCCACTAAAAACAATTGCAATCAATTACAATACACAACAGTTCTTGAACCCTACAAGAACCATACAACCAAAGCTGAAAAACTCTATTTCAGCACACCTTGCACTCCAAGAAACCCTATCAAAGAGTGACTAACACTTACACCTTTTACAAGAAAGAATAAAAGAAAGATAACACCTGAAAGGAAGATGCAAGAACATAAACCAATTGTCCCTATTGCAGCAAAAACAGTACTAGCACCTTCACCAAGATCAAGGTTTTCCTAGAACAAGCACACTTGAAGATCCCTTTGGAAAACCTTTCAAAAACTCTTTTCAATCCTTATTCTCACACATAAAATGTTTAATCTTTGTTAAAACCGTGATTGCTCAACAAAATTTCATGTGAGAGAGACCTTTCAATTTATAGAAAACAGTTTCTAACAACTTTTCAAAAAATAGTTAAAAAACTGTTATAGAAACAACAGGTTGTTTTAAAAACAAACAGATTGTTTTTCAGGAAAACTACCAGTTCAACTCAACTGAAATAACTAACTAAACTGCATTTGGTGCCCTAACTAACTTTCGAAAAACCTTTCAGCAGAACAAAAATAAATCTATTCTTTTACAGAGAAACAGATTTATTTTTGTGCTGTATCATGATTTTTGAGAAAACTCTAAAGTACCTTTTTCTTTGTTGAGTTCTATCTCGGTTCTTCTTTTTAAGGAATCTGCTGAATTTTCTGGTGAGCAAACTCATGGTCTCATCATGTTCAGAATTCTTCTCTTCCTCACTTGTATCATGTTCCATGGTAGTCTTTAAGGCAATTCCTTTGGCTCTTTTCTCCATTGTTTCTTGTTCTTTCAATCTTTTGAGTTCTAGCTCATGCTCCATCAATTTTCCAAACAATGCAGCAGTGGACATGTTGGATAAATCTCTGGATTCTGAGATTGTTGTTACCTTAGGCTGCCAGCTCCTATCAAGGCATTTCAGCACCTTTATGTTGAGCTCTTCCTTGTCAAAGACCTTACCAATACCAGTGAGATGATTTACAATATGTGTAAACCGTTTCTGCACATCTGCAATGCTCTCTTCTGATTGCATCCTAAACAACTCATATTCTTGAATGAGTGAATGCTTCCTTGAAAGTTTCACATCATTCGTGCCCTCATGGGTTACTTCTAGTACTTCCCACATCTCCTTAGCCGAGTTGCATTGGGACACTCTAAAGAATTCATCCATATTCAATGTAGAGGTGATGATGTTCTTGGCTAATGAGTCATACTGAGCCTTCTTCCTTTCAGTTTCACTCCATTCAGACCAAGGCTTCTTCATTGTTTCTTCTTTGACAACCAGCATAGGTACAAAAGGTCCATTTGCCACTGCATCCCAAATACCCATGTCAACAGATTCCATGAAGATCTTCATTCTAATTTTCCAGAATGCATAATTCACACCACCAAACATAGGAGGTCTATTAATAGACGCACCTTCAGCAAAAGGCATTTTAAACTCAGACATAATGCACACACTTGAGTAAAATACAAGTCCTAGCTCTTGATACCAATTGTTGGGTCTATTCGTGTATAAGTTCAAGAGGGGAGGGGTGAATTGAAGTTATAAAATTTTCACAAACACAAATTGGTTTACAGTATATCAGAGGAAAAAGAACATATTGGTTTTAAAAGAAACAGATTGATTCTTCAAAACGCTTTAACACACTCAGAACTTATTCAGATTAGGATTGAGATCAAACAATGAAAGATAGCAAAATCAAATTGGTTAACTTTTAACAGTTTTGAAGAACACAAAATATACCAAAAGAACAATCACATTTATTCAACACAAAGCTTCAAAGAGAATGAATCTTTATCAAAGATTTAATGAAGAAAATTGTTCGTCCTTAAGCCAATTACAAACTTATATTCAAATGCTTTGTTTATGATTAGAGAACTTTTCCAGATAAAGAAGAACAATTTTTATTAAGCCCATAATTAACAGGTTTAATTTCAAATGAACATATTATGTTCTTGACAGATTAACCAAAAACCAGAAACGAGTGCAGGGATGAGAAGATCAATACAAACACACTTTATATTGGTCCACTCATAATGAGCTACATCCACTTTCACCTTACTCCAAGGTGGAATCCACTAAAAACAATTGCAATCAATTACAATACACAACAGTTCTTGAACCCTACAAGAACCATACAACCAAAGCTGAAAAACTCTATTTCAGCACACCTTGCACTCCAAGAAACCCTATCAAAGAGTGACTAACACTTACACCTTTTACAAGAAAGAATAAAAGAAAGATAACACCTGAAAGGAAGATGCAAGAACATAAACCAATTGTCCCTATTGCAGCAAAAACAGTACTAGCACCTTCACCAAGATCAAGGTTTTCCTAGAACAAGCACACTTGAAGATCCCTTTGGAAAACCTTTCAAAAACTCTTTTCAATCCTTATTCTCACACATAAAATGTTTAATCTTTGTTAAAACCGTGATTGCTCAACAAAATTTCATGTGAGAGAGACCTTTCAATTTATAGAAAACAGTTTCTAACAACTTTTCAAAAAATAGTTAAAAAGCTGTTATAGAAACAACAGGTTGTTTTAAAAACAAACAGATTGTTTTTCAGGAAAACTACCAGTTCAACTCAACTGAAATAACTAACTAAACTGCATTTGGTGCCCTAACTAACTTTCGAAAAACCTTTCAGCAGAACAAAAATAAATCTATTCTTTTACAGAGAAACAGATTTATTTTTGTGCTGTATCATGATTTTTGAGAAAACTCTAAAGTACCTTTTTCTTTGTTGAGTTCTATCTCGGTTCTTCCTTTTAAGGAATCTGCTGAATTTTCTGGTGAGCAAACTCATGGTCTCATCATGTTCAGAATTCTTCTCTTCCTCACTTGTATCATGTTCCATGGTAGTCTTTAAGGCAATTCCTTTGGCTCTTTTCTCCATTGTTTCTTGTTCTTTCAATCTTTTGAGTTCTAGCTCATGCTCCATCAATTTTCCAAACAATGCAGCAGTGGACATGTTGGATAAATCTCTGGATTCTGAGATTGTTGTTACCTTAGGCTGCCAGCTCCTATCAAGGCATTTCAGCACCTTTATGTTGAGCTCTTCCTTGTCAAAGACCTTACCAATACCAGTGAGATGATTTACAATATGTGTAAACCGTTTCTGCACATCTGCAATGCTCTCTTCTGATTGCATCCTAAACAACTCATATTCTTGAATGAGTGAATGCTTCCTTGAAAGTTTCACATCATTCGTGCCCTCATGGGTTACTTCTAGTACTTCCCACATCTCCTTAGCCGAGTTGCATTGGGACACTCTAAAGAATTCATCCATATTCAATGTAGAGGTGATGATGTTCTTGGCTAATGAGTCATACTGAGCCTTCTTCCTTTCAGTTTCACTCCATTCAGACCAAGGCTTCTTCATTGTTTCTTCTTTGACAACCAGCATAGGTACAAAAGGTCCATTTGCCACTGCATCCCAAATACCCATGTCAACAGATTCCATGAAGATCTTCATTCTAATTTTCCAGAATGCATAATTCACACCACCAAACATAGGAGGTCTATTAATAGACGCACCTTCAGCAAAAGGCATTTTAAACTCAGACATAATGCACACACTTGAGTAAAATACAAGTCCTAGCTCTTGATACCAATTGTTGGGTCTATTCGTGTATAAGTTCAAGAGGGGAGGGGTGAATTGAAGTTATAAAATTTTCACAAACACAAATTGGTTTACAGTATATCAGAGGAAAAAGAACATATTGGTTTTAAAAGAAACAGATTGATTCTTCAAAACGCTTTAACACACTCAGAACTTATTCAGATTAGGATTGAGATCAAACAATGAAAGATAGCAAAATCAAATTGGTTAACTTTTAACAGTTTTGAAGAACACAAAATATACCAAAAGAACAATCACATTTATTCAACACAAAGCTTCAAAGAGAATGAATCTTTATCAAAGATTTAATGAAGAAAATTGTTCGTCCTTAAGCCAATTACAAACTTATATTCAAATGCTTTGTTTATGATTAGAGAACTTTTCCAGATAAAGAAGAACAATTTTTATTAAGCCCATAATTAACAGGTTTAATTTCAAATGAACATATTATGTTCTTGACAGATTAACCAAAAACCAGAAACGAGTGCAGGGATGAGAAGATCAATACAAACACACTTTATATTGGTCCACTCATAATGAGCTACATCCACTTTCACCTTACTCCAAGGTGGAATCCACTAAAAACAATTGCAATCAATTACAATACACAACAGTTCTTGAACCCTACAAGAACCATACAACCAAAGCTGAAAAACTCTATTTCAGCACACCTTGCACTCCAAGAAACCCTATCAAAGAGTGACTAACACTTACACCTTTTACAAGAAAGAATAAAAGAAAGATAACACCTGAAAGGAAGATGCAAGAACATAAACCAATTGTCCCTATTGCAGCAAAAACAGTACTAGCACCTTCACCAAGATCAAGGTTTTCCTAGAACAAGCACACTTGAAGATCCCTTTGGAAAACCTTTCAAAAACTCTTTTCAATCCTTATTCTCACACATAAAATGTTTAATCTTTGTTAAAACCGTGATTGCTCAACAAAATTTCATGTGAGAGAGACCTTTCAATTTATAGAAAACAGTTTCTAACAACTTTTCAAAAAATAGTTAAAAAGCTGTTATAGAAACAACAGGTTGTTTTAAAAACAAACAGATTGTTTTTCAGGAAAACTACCAGTTCAACTCAACTGAAATAACTAACTAAACTGCATTTGGTGCCCTAACTAACTTTCGAAAAACCTTTCAGCAGAACAAAAATAAATCTATTCTTTTACAGAGAAACAGATTTATTTTTGTGCTGTATCATGATTTTTGAGAAAACTCTAAAGTACCTTTTTCTTTGTTGAGTTCTATCTCGGTTCTTCCTTTTAAGGAATCTGCTGAATTTTCTGGTGAGCAAACTCATGGTCTCATCATGTTCAGAATTCTTCTCTTCCTCACTTGTATCATGTTCCATGGTAGTCTTTAAGGCAATTCCTTTGGCTCTTTTCTCCATTGTTTCTTGTTCTTTCAATCTTTTGAGTTCTAGCTCATGCTCCATCAATTTTCCAAACAATGCAGCAGTGGACATGTTGGATAAATCTCTGGATTCTGAGATTGTTGTTACCTTAGGCTGCCAGCTCCTATCAAGGCATTTCAGCACCTTTATGTTGAGCTCTTCCTTGTCAAAGACCTTACCAATACCAGTGAGATGATTTACAATATGTGTAAACCGTTTCTGCACATCTGCAATGCTCTCTTCTGATTGCATCCTAAACAACTCATATTCTTGAATGAGTGAATGCTTCCTTGAAAGTTTCACATCATTCGTGCCCTCATGGGTTACTTCTAGTACTTCCCACATCTCCTTAGCCGAGTTGCATTGGGACACTCTAAAGAATTCATCCATATTCAATGTAGAGGTGATGATGTTCTTGGCTAATGAGTCATACTGAGCCTTCTTCCTTTCAGTTTCACTCCATTCAGACCAAGGCTTCTTCATTGTTTCTTCTTTGACAACCAGCATAGGTACAAAAGGTCCATTTGCCACTGCATCCCAAATACCCATGTCAACAGATTCCATGAAGATCTTCATTCTAATTTTCCAGAATGCATAATTCACACCACCAAACATAGGAGGTCTATTAATAGACGCACCTTCAGCAAAAGGCATTTTAAACTCAGACATAATGCACACACTTGAGTAAAATACAAGTCCTAGCTCTTGATACCAATTGTTGGGTCTATTCGTGTATAAGTTCAAGAGGGGAGGGGTGAATTGAAGTTATAAAATTTTCACAAACACAAATTGGTTTACAGTATATCAGAGGAAAAAGAACATATTGGTTTTAAAAGAAACAGATTGATTCTTCAAAACGCTTTAACACACTCAGAACTTATTCAGATTAGGATTGAGATCAAACAATGAAAGATAGCAAAATCAAATTGGTTAACTTTTAACAGTTTTGAAGAACACAAAATATACCAAAAGAACAATCACATTTATTCAACACAAAGCTTCAAAGAGAATGAATCTTTATCAAAGATTTAATGAAGAAAATTGTTCGTCCTTAAGCCAATTACAAACTTATATTCAAATGCTTTGTTTATGATTAGAGAACTTTTCCAGATAAAGAAGAACAATTTTTATTAAGCCCATAATTAACAGGTTTAATTTCAAATGAACATATTATGTTCTTGACAGATTAACCAAAAACCAGAAACGAGTGCAGGGATGAGAAGATCAATACAAACACACTTTATATTGGTCCACTCATAATGAGCTACATCCACTTTCACCTTACTCCAAGGTGGAATCCACTAAAAACAATTGCAATCAATTACAATACACAACAGTTCTTGAACCCTACAAGAACCATACAACCAAAGCTGAAAAACTCTATTTCAGCACACCTTGCACTCCAAGAAACCCTATCAAAGAGTGACTAACACTTACACCTTTTACAAGAAAGAATAAAAGAAAGATAACACCTGAAAGGAAGATGCAAGAACATAAACCAATTGTCCCTATTGCAGCAAAAACAGTACTAGCACCTTCACCAAGATCAAGGTTTTCCTAGAACAAGCACACTTGAAGATCCCTTTGGAAAACCTTTCAAAAACTCTTTTCAATCCTTATTCTCACACATAAAATGTTTAATCTTTGTTAAAACCGTGATTGCTCAACAAAATTTCATGTGAGAGAGACCTTTCAATTTATAGAAAACAGTTTCTAACAACTTTTCAAAAAATAGTTAAAAAACTGTTATAGAAACAACAGGTTGTTTTAAAAACAAACAGATTGTTTTTCAGGAAAACTACCAGTTCAACTCAACTGAAATAACTAACTAAACTGCATTTGGTGCCCTAACTAACTTTCGAAAAACCTTTCAGCAGAACAAAAATAAATCTATTCTTTTACAGAGAAACAGATTTATTTTTGTGCTGTATCATGATTTTTGAGAAAACTCTAAAGTACCTTTTTCTTTGTTGAGTTCTATCTCGGTTCTTCCTTTTAAGGAATCTGCTGAATTTTCTGGTGAGCAAACTCATGGTCTCATCATGTTCAGAATTCTTCTCTTCCTCACTTGTATCATGTTCCATGGTAGTCTTTAAGGCAATTCCTTTGGCTCTTTTCTCCATTGTTTCTTGTTCTTTCAATCTTTTGAGTTCTAGCTCATGCTCCATCAATTTTCCAAACAATGCAGCAGTGGACATGTTGGATAAATCTCTGGATTCTGAGATTGTTGTTACCTTAGGCTGCCAGCTCCTATCAAGGCATTTCAGCACCTTTATGTTGAGCTCTTCCTTGTCAAAGACCTTACCAATACCAGTGAGATGATTTACAATATGTGTAAACCGTTTCTGCACATCTGCAATGCTCTCTTCTGATTGCATCCTAAACAACTCATATTCTTGAATGAGTGAATGCTTCCTTGAAAGTTTCACATCATTCGTGCCCTCATGGGTTACTTCTAGTACTTCCCACATCTCCTTAGCCGAGTTGCATTGGGACACTCTAAAGAATTCATCCATATTCAATGTAGAGGTGATGATGTTCTTGGCTAATGAGTCATACTGAGCCTTCTTCCTTTCAGTTTCACTCCATTCAGACCAAGGCTTCTTCATTGTTTCTTCTTTGACAACCAGCATAGGTACAAAAGGTCCATTTGCCACTGCATCCCAAATACCCATGTCAACAGATTCCATGAAGATCTTCATTCTAATTTTCCAGAATGCATAATTCACACCACCAAACATAGGAGGTCTATTAATAGACGCACCTTCAGCAAAAGGCATTTTAAACTCAGACATAATGCACACACTTGAGTAAAATACAAGTCCTAGCTCTTGATACCAATTGTTGGGTCTATTCGTGTATAAGTTCAAGAGGGGAGGGGTGAATTGAAGTTATAAAATTTTCACAAACACAAATTGGTTTACAGTATATCAGAGGAAAAAGAACATATTGGTTTTAAAAGAAACAGATTGATTCTTCAAAACGCTTTAACACACTCAGAACTTATTCAGATTAGGATTGAGATCAAACAATGAAAGATAGCAAAATCAAATTGGTTAACTTTTAACAGTTTTGAAGAACACAAAATATACCAAAAGAACAATCACATTTATTCAACACAAAGCTTCAAAGAGAATGAATCTTTATCAAAGATTTAATGAAGAAAATTGTTCGTCCTTAAGCCAATTACAAACTTATATTCAAATGCTTTGTTTATGATTAGAGAACTTTTCCAGATAAAGAAGAACAATTTTTATTAAGCCCATAATTAACAGGTTTAATTTCAAATGAACATATTATGTTCTTGACAGATTAACCAAAAACCAGAAACGAGTGCAGGGATGAGAAGATCAATACAAACACACTTTATATTGGTCCACTCATAATGAGCTACATCCACTTTCACCTTACTCCAAGGTGGAATCCACTAAAAACAATTGCAATCAATTACAATACACAACAGTTCTTGAACCCTACAAGAACCATACAACCAAAGCTGAAAAACTCTATTTCAGCACACCTTGCACTCCAAGAAACCCTATCAAAGAGTGACTAACACTTACACCTTTTACAAGAAAGAATAAAAGAAAGATAACACCTGAAAGGAAGATGCAAGAACATAAACCAATTGTCCCTATTGCAGCAAAAACAGTACTAGCACCTTCACCAAGATCAAGGTTTTCCTAGAACAAGCACACTTGAAGATCCCTTTGGAAAACCTTTCAAAAACTCTTTTCAATCCTTATTCTCACACATAAAATGTTTAATCTTTGTTAAAACCGTGATTGCTCAACAAAATTTCATGTGAGAGAGACCTTTCAATTTATAGAAAACAGTTTCTAACAACTTTTCAAAAAATAGTTAAAAAGCTGTTATAGAAACAACAGGTTGTTTTAAAAACAAACAGATTGTTTTTCAGGAAAACTACCAGTTCAACTCAACTGAAATAACTAACTAAACTGCATTTGGTGCCCTAACTAACTTTCGAAAAACCTTTCAGCAGAACAAAAATAAATCTATTCTTTTACAGAGAAACAGATTTATTTTTGTGCTGTATCATGATTTTTGAGAAAACTCTAAAAAGCTTTTTGTAAAACATTTGATCACTTCATGTGCTTGATCTTACCACCTTAATTAGGCATCTAGGATAGGTCATGTAGCAAAAGGCAGCCTTAAACACACACTAGCCTAAATACAAGATCATCTAAAACACTTTACAATCTTCAAAGCAAACTAGCTATTTTCTACATCAAACACACACTAAGACTAGGTAGAGAAGAAGCTTCATCCATCTTCAACACTTTATAGGTGTCATTGAGACCCATAAGAAATTGCATTAAATGGTTTTCTTACTTCTCGTCATTGTGTGCTTTCATTTGATTACAAGGTGAGGGTGAGCGATTAGTGTCTAACTCGTCCCAAAGGCTCTTAATTTTTATGTAATATGATGAAACAAACATTGTACCTTGAGTAATTGTGGCAATGAATTTTTGTATCTGCAAAAATTGCATGAGTCATTGAATTGCTCCACGTTGGGTAGTTTGAGCCATTCAATTTCTCTGGGACAAGTAGGTGTCTGGGTTGATTTGAATGATGTACGTAGTATGGATTTGATGTATCCGTAATTGCGTCTTTTTTTGGAGTTTTTGGCAGACATGGTTGTCGAAGAAAAAAAAGGCGAAAGAAAATTTTGTAGAGTCACCAGAAACGGTGCTCTAATACCATATTAAATTATTATGGTAAAGATATTTCTGTATATTCATTCAACGTATGCATAGTGTTTATATACAATCAGATTGGAGAGATATGCTCCATATAATTTGCTACTCCATATGTTATGCCTATCTATCAACAATTACACCAAACTATTGTCTTATTTACATTGATACACTTTCTATATACATCTATATGAAAAATATAATAATTCCAATAAATCTTTCCCTTGTGGTTCACAAGACTCTTCTTATTTTTTTAGAGAGGTATTCAAATTTACCCTTTCCCATTCTTCTATTAATAACATTTTCTCTTATTGAACACAAATGATCAATACTTCATTAATATACCACTTATCCTTATGTGTGTTGTAAGAAACTTTGAAGAGAATGCATTGATGAGGAAAGGTGCACAAAATATAGTATACCAAGAAAGAATCAACATGGTAACCTCCAAAGCATTCAGTTGAGCCACAATATCCCTTATGTTCATAGGCATTCCTCTAATTTCAATAAGCTTCATAGATTTATCAAAAGTAGTGATTTCTCATCTATAACCTTCAATAAATCCTTTGACATTATCATGTTGGTCAATAGTGTTAGAATTGATGGCTTAAACAACAGGGGGTGAATTGATTTTGAAAGATTTTCACAAGTATTGAAAGTAGAGTGAAAGGCAATGAAGAATTAATCAATGGAAAATTTGTCCAGCCAAAAATGAAACTGATTTTAAGCTTGATGCAGAAATTCAATCACAGATTACAACTTACACAACCACAAAGTGGTGACTTTGAATCCCACAAAGCCTACTCACCCTCTTTGCAACCACACACCACTCCAAGAATGTTGATCTTGGTCCCCTAAAAAACAAACAACACTTCTTGGCAACACCAGTACATAAATACAATTATTAAGAAGGAAGGGAATAGAAAATACCTCGGTAAATCACAAGATCAAAGATCAGAATACAAGACTCAATCCTCTTCCACACTTGAGATGATCCAAAGATCTTTCAAAACTTCAAAACTATTTTTGATTTATCTCTTTTACTTAGTTAATGCATAGGAGCGTAAAACCACCTTTTTATCTTTCAATCAAATGGTTAAAATAGTTACAACAAAAGCCCAAAAGCAGTTGGAATCATTTAAAACAGAAAAACCATCTAACAACATTTTGTTAAAGTTTTCAGCAAAACAGTCGGTTGATTTTCGAAATAACCGATTGAATGTTATTTGACAGCATTCAAAAATCACTAAGTGTCAAATAACTTGTTGTTTCAAAATTTTAACTTGTTAAAATTTGTTTGACAACAAAGGCAAAGTCAAAGCTTTAAAATCCACTAAGTGTCAAAACAACCTGTTGATTCAAAATTTCAACCTGTTGAAATTTCACTTCATTTTAGAAAAATCATCTTTTCAAAATGTTAAAGATTCAATTGAGCTTTGATCAACTTAAAGAGTGAATTAACAAGTTTCAAACAACTAGACACACACGTACAACAACAACAAGGTCTTCAAGCTTTCCATTAGGATTTGGAGACATTAAAGCATCTTGTTCAACAATTTCCCCCTATTTGATGAAGATAAATCCTTGGTTTGCTTGTGTTGTGCTTGTGATGTTCTGTTTGAATTTGTTAGTACCTGCAAAACATAATATGTGCATGTACCAGAAGTAATCATATTCATATATCATTAGCACCACAAAACCAGTTTTCACTATGTGATTCTCATAAGGAAAACCAGCAAAATCAGTGTGAAAACTAGTGAAAACAAGGTGCAAAATCAGAGTTATGCAGTAGCTAACTAAATCATATAAACCCAGTTTTAAAGTAGATATGTAGCAGATACATATCAACATACAAACCATATAATTCTCCCCCTATTTGTCTTCACAAATAGAATAGAAGAAGGGTTAAAACTGAATGAAGAAAACCAGAATACCAATGTATGTAGCAGGACCATTGCAGCAACAAACCTGTGATACCGTATCAGAATTGCAACTGAAATCTGTAGTGTATCAGAGTTATGACAACAATAGAATAAACCATAAAATCAATGTGTGTAGCAGCAGAACAGAGCAGTTTTCAACACACCATAAGAGTGCAAAATTACAACACACAAACCACCAATTTTCCCTTTCTTTCTAGCAGTTCTCCTTTTCATTCACAATCTCCAAGCAAGGTGAATACTTCCAATGTAATCACATTCAAAAATATCATCAACCCCATGACCACCAATGTAATTGTCATTCATAAAAAGCTTTGAATTTCAAGGAAAACAAAGAATACATCTCTTTATTATCTAATTCAGAGGCATAGTAAATGCATTTTGACCCCCAAAGGGTTTTGAAAGAAAAGAAACAACTGTAACCATGTATAAGAAATCATAACAGCTTTGTTCAAATGTGTCAGAGGTAAAACAATCAATTGTTTCGTGAAAACAATCGGTTGTTTTTCTGAGACAACAAGAAAATGTTATTTTTCAAAGCAAATCATCTTTCAAAGTGATGGGAAATGCATAATGAAATACATTCATACCTTTGCATTACCTCAAACATGTTTAGAATTTCATTTGGTCTTATGAAGCCAAAAGCATAGGATGAACATATACAACTTACTTTACATAGGTCATGAATTTTGACTTGTCAAGAATTTGAGTAAGGTGTATGCTCTTGAACCATAAGCATCACTTTGATTATTCTTCATCATAGCACCTGTACTTGAAAGGTCCTGCAACACAGAATTGATGCATATACAAAGCAAGTATAGCAGCAAGATAACAAGACACACAAATTGGTTTTCTGCATATACAACACTAGTAGAAAAACCAGAAAAAGTGAAGTGTTCAAGTGCTTTCAAGTGCAGAATAGCAACAATATAATTCACAATTTTAAAGCTATCCATACAACCAAATCAAGCATAAACTTCTCCCCCTATTTGATCTACAAATAGACAATGAGAAGGGTTGTACAAAGCATAAATCAGAATGATAACACAGTAGTCCAGTAGTACAAACAATTTTGACATTTCAAGAATAGAACATGTCATAGAGCTTTCAAGAAAACAAGTGGATATAATCTTTTACTATCATACTCTAAGGCATACTCAATGTATATTTGTCCAAAAGCAAGATTTGAAAAAGAGAAATAGGTTTAACCATGCATAAGCAAACATGACAACATTATACAAAGGTGCTAAAGGAAAAACAATCAGTTGTTTCGAAAAACAATCGGTTGTTTTACTATGACAACAAAAAGAACATTTTTCATAACCAAAAACTACCTTTTAAATTGATGAAAATGTATTATGCAATTTGTTCATACCTTTGCACATAGAACTCCAATAGATTCACCCAAAAAAGAAGACTTTGAGATGTTCGTATGGTCACAAGGCACACTTGCATAAATTGAGAAATGAAAACACACATACTCTTTATTCTTGAAGTTTCTCTTTTGCCCAACCACTATGCATGAGCCAAGGATGTCTCTTGACATTCAAAGAACCCTGCAAGACATATACAATTGAAAAATGTAGGTACAAAGATTGACTTTACTCTTGATATTCTTCCCTTTAGCAGTCATTCTTCAAGCCCAAAAGTGATTCTTGGCTGTCAAGAATACCTACAAGAAAATATTAAAAAGCAAGATTTGGTCCCCTTATAAATTTGGGTCCAATGAAGTTAGTAGGAGCCTTAGGAATCTTAGAAACCTTAGGAACCCATTTCAAAATACCTTTAGGAACAGGAAACCTCCTTACTCTGCAGAATCTAACAGTATGACCCTTTTTCATGCAGTAAAAGCAAGTTTTAACCGGTTGTTTCGACAAAACAACAGGTTGTTTTTCAAATAAACTTGAAAAAGGTTTTGAAACAAATATGTTCTTGTTGTTTAGATTAAACCCCAACCCAGCCTTGCCAAAAACACATTATTGAGAATCAATAACAGATTCAAGATTGGATTGGCCTTTGGAAAACTTGTCCATGATTTTTAAAAGGTAGTGGACTTTCTTTTCAAGTGATTCACAATTTTCACAAAAGCTAGAATCACACTTGCAAGAAGAGTTTTTGTAAATCATTTCCAAACTTCCAAAGTCTTGACTCGATTTTCCAACCAGTTGTTTAAACCTTTGAACCAATTTTTCTAAAGGGTCAACCTATTAGCTTCTTCATGAGTCTCATTGAAGGCCTCAAGAAGTTGGCAATAATTTTCAACATTAATGGAAAAGCTTGAACTTACACTGCTTGATTCAGATTCTTCCTTTACCATGAAACAAAGATTGGCTTCCTCGTCATCCTTTGATGAAAAACTTGAAGATGAAACATCATTGTATGCTCTTCTTGATTTTCCTTTCTTCTTATACTTCTTGTAACTCCCTTTCTCTTTGCTCACATTGCTTGGACATTCAACCTTAATGTGTCCCTGTTTACCACATCCAAAACAAGTGCAGTTTGTAGAATTAAATTCATTAACCTTCTTGGTATTGTACCTGTTTGAGGGCTGGTTTTTTTCCTTGCCGTTCTTCACATCAATTGTGCCTTCATGGAAATCCTCAAGGATGTCCACATCTCCTTTGCAAAAGCACATTTTGAGACTCTGAAAAACTCATTGGAATTTAAGGCAGAAGAGATTATATTTTTAGCAATGCAATCATATTGAGCCTTTTTAGTTTCACTCTCAGTCCATTGGGACCAAGGTTTCTTAATGAAAACATTATCTTTTTCATTTTTAGGAACAAAAGGGCCATTTACAATAGCATCCCAGATTCCTCTATCAATTGATTCAACACAGATTTTCATTCTAACCTTCCATAATTGATAATCCAGTCCATAAAACAGAGGTGGTCGGTTTATTGAAGCACCCTCCCCAAAGGGTAATTTTTCAGCCATTTTAAAAAAGGTTTAGGATCAAAATTTGAATAACTTTCAAGAACCTTGCTCTTAATGTCAATTGTTAGAACTGATGGCTTAAACAAAAGGGGGTGAATTCTTTTTGAAAGATTTTCGCAAGTATTGAAGGTAGAGTGAAAGGCAATGAAGAATTAATCAATGGAAAATTTGTCCAGCAAAATATGAAACTGATTTTGAGCTTGATGCAGAAATTCAACCTGTTGTTTTACGAAATAACCGGTTGTTTTTATCAACATTTTTATCAAAACAAATTTAAAGCAATTTAAAGAGTGTAAGGATAGAGAGATTCACACAAAATGTTTATACTGGTTCACACAACACCTAAGCTACATCCAATCTCATAAACCACTGAGAATCCACTATGTAATCAATCACAGATTACAACTTACACAACCGCAAAGAGGTGATTTTGAATCCCACAAAGCCTACTCACCCTCTTTGCAATCACACACCACTCCAAGAATGTTGATCTTGATCCCCTTAAGAACACACAACACTTCTTGGCAACACCAATACAAAATTACAATTATTAAGAAGGAAGGGAATAGAAAATACCTCGGTAAATCACAAGATCAAAGATCAGAATACAAGACCCAATCCTATTCCACACTTGAGATGATCCAAAGATCTTTCAAAACTTCAAAACTGTTTTTGATTTATCTCTTTTACTTAGTTAATGCATAGGAGCGTAAAACCACCTTTTTATCTTTCAATCAAATGGTTAAAACAGTTACAACAAAAGCCCAAAAGCAGTTGGAATCATTTAAAACAGAAAAACCACCTAACATCATTATGTTAAGGTTTTAAGCAAAACAGTCGGTTGATTTTCGAAATAACCGATTGAATGTTATTTGACAGCATGCAAAAATCATCAAGTGTCAAATAACCTGTTGTTTCGAAATTTTAACTTGTTAAAATTTGTTTGACGACAAAGGCAAAGACAAAGCTTTAAAATCTACTAAGTGTCAAAACAACCTGTTGATTCGAAATTTCAACCTGTTGATTCGAAATTTCAACCTGTTGAAATTTCGCTTCCTTTTAAAAAAAAACCATCTTTTCAAAATGTTAAAGATTCAATTGAGCTTGGATCAACTTAAGGAGTGAATTAACAAGTTTCAAACAACTAGACACACACACAACAACAACAAGATCTTCAAGCTTTCCATTAGGATTTGGAAACATAAAGCATCTTGTTCAACAAATAGAACCTCCAATTCCAATAGAAACGTGGTCTTTATGAACATTATAGAGAGATGATTTGACATTTCCCATGTTTCATAAAGATAAATTGTATCTTGAGTGATGGTCTTAATAATAGGCAGTAATTCTTCTTTTTTTTTATAGCATAATAAATATCCATCCAGTCCAAATGAAGAAGAATTTTTTCCTTCCATAAACCGTAAACTATAGGGAATAACACATTCAAATCATTAGTGTTAATCACTAAACCAAACATTTTCCCTTGTTTATAATGACATCTAAAGGTATAAAGTTTAATGTGTGCCAATGGCGTATAAACAACAAAACGATGAATCATGCATTTTTAAGTTGTCTTCTACCTTAAAACGAGTCAGTTTGATCCTATCTACAACTTGCAAACTCGAAAATAAAACTCAATTGTTTTAGCATGATTTAAACAGCAAAAAAATATCATTTTAATTACAGAAAAACATTATCCTCTTTCTCCTCAATTTAAAAGACAACTACAACAAAAACAAGGTAGAGGATTAACAATACTTTTCATACCAAATGATAGTATAATGATATAAACATGATGAAAGAATACAGAAACGCGCATTCAGATCATACAAATGCAGAAGCTAAAAAAGAACAAACATACTCCGATTTTTGCTCTTGCTAGGTGCTTTTAGTTTATAAACATTTGCTCTCTATATACAATGGTGTTGTATGCCTAGGAGAGCACACTCATTGTTTGGAAACGAAGAGCACACATCCAATTTATAGAGCGCCAAAATATTTTCCTATTGACGGTGCAGTGCAACTGCGTTCAACGGTTATATGTAACAAATTATGAATTATGTTTATAATAAAAAAGAAGGTATTAGAAGTTTTCCATTTGTTTAGGAAAACTATAATTACAAAAATGTAAAACCTCTTCCAAAGTTGATCCAGAAAAAGAATTATTCGTGAGAAAACATCCTTCACATGGAAGGCATGTATTAACAGTTGCACTCAAAGCTATGGCAAACAAATGGAATTCTATTACAATATGAATTACACGTTCCTTGACATCAAGGAAGCCTGAAAAGTTGTATGTGGATTGATTTGCCACAGGCTTACAGACAAACCAAATTCTTATCAACACAAATACGTATATAGAAAGAAACCACTCTCCAATAAACATAAAATGACGAACTAACAAATTGGAAGAGGAGCACCATTCCACTCTCCAAGGCATTCCAAGAGAGGATCAATGATTTTTCCTTGGCACATAGCACTGAACACTTTGTCACACTCTTCACCCGGTGAGATCACCTTTTCACCAGTCAGCAACGATGTCCCTAACTCCTCTCTCACAAACTTGTACAAGGGGTAAGATCTACAATCCTTGATCTTGTTGGGAATTGCACATTGGTCGTTCTCATATGCAAGTCTTGCACCTTCCACTTCCTTAGGCAAGAGGGTCTTCAACTCCTCCTCAAATGATGCAATCTTTTGGAAGATTGACGTGTTCAAGTTTTTCTCGTTCTCTCCATTGGCCAATGCATAGTCCACAAGCACTTGCCTTAGTTTTTGCATCAAGGGGTATGTGCCACTGCAAGGGTCGTCAATGTAGGCAAATGTGTACTCCCTTTCAACAACTTTCAACAAGTCTTTCTCACAAAATCTTGAAGGGTGGAGTTCTCCATTGACACCTGTGGTGAGAGTCCTCTTGGCAACCTGGCTCACAACATTCTTCACAGTGTTCTTCAAATTCTCCTCCAAATGCCTCAAGTCAATGGCCTGGCAAAGTGCAACGAGGAAAGTTGAAGACATTAACTTGAGGATCTCAATAGCCTCATTGGTTTTCCTAGATGAAATCAATCCCAAAGAGTTCACATCTTGGTTGTGTTGCTCGGCGCTTTGGACATGGCTGGTTACGGGGTTAGCCAAATATTGGAGTTCAGAGCAGTAAGATGCCATGGCAATTTCAGCTCCCTTGAAACCATAATCCAAGCTGGGGTTTCTGCTGGCAGTGAGATTAGAAGGCAACCCATTATTGTAATAGTCATTGACAAGCTCAGAGAATTGAGCAAACATGAGTTTTCCAATTGAAGCAATAGCCAAACGGGTGTTATCCATGGAGACTCCAATTGGAGTTCCTTGGAAGTTACCACCATGCAAGGCCTTGTTCCTAGACACATCAATCAAAGGGTTGTCATTGACTGAGTTGATCTCCCTCTCAATTGACTTGGTAGAAAACCTGATCACTTCAATTTGAGGACCAAGCCATTGGGGTGAAGTTCTAAGGGCATAGCGATCTTGTTTGGGTTTCTGCAAAGGATCAATCTCATGCAACTTCTTAGCAGCTTTGATGTAAGAGCTTCCATCCAAAATGTGCTCCATAATAGCAGCAGCCTCAATCTGGCCAGGGTGGTGCTTTAGCTTATGAGTCAAATGATCAGTGAACTCGGGCTTTCCTTGCATCACTTCAGCAAAAATTGCTGAAATAACTTCAGACAAGACGGCAAGGATGTTTGCTTCAAAGAGAACAATAGAGGCCAAGCCAGAGCCAACAGCCGTTCCATTCACAAGGGCAAGACCTTCCTTAGGTTGCAACTCAAAGAACTCAGAACCAATGTTGGCCAATTCAAAGGCTTCCTTAGCATTCAGAATCTCTCCAGAGGGACCAACAGCCTTGGAGTTTGGCCTACCAGTTAGCAAACCGGCAATGTATGACAAAGGTACAAGATCACCAGATGCTGTAATTGTACCCCTTAGTGGCAAACATGGAGTAATGTTGTTGTTCAAAAGCTTGGTGATGGCCTCCAAAATTTCAAATCTAATTCCTGAGTACCCTTGGAGAAGAGTGTTCACTCTCACAAGCATAGCTGCTCTAGTTGCAGTGTGGGGTAGGGTGCAGTTGGACTCTGTACCATTGCCAAATATCCCAGCATTCAAAAACCTGAAAGAAGAACAAAAAAAAAGATTAAGAATTATGAACTTTTTTATAAATTAATAAAAGATATGATGTAGTTGGGTGGGGAATTAGGTGAGGACATCAACATACAAAACCAAGAAAAGACATAATTCTTTTGGAACAGACACCATGATAAAATAGGGGAAAAACGAAAAATAAATAATTGACATTATTAGTGTGCTGATGTCATAAAAAAATACAAAAAATTAAAAAATTGAATTGATTGGGTGTAATAAATTAGGACAAAAAATAAATTAGAAAATTGAGAAGCTAAGAAGTCAAAGATGGAGTGTTAGGACTTGGAAAGGTTGGAGGGCTTGGCAGTCTCACCAACCTCGCGCACGTGCGTCGTGTTATCATTTAATGAGTTAACTCGCCACTCGGCCGTTTCGACTCAATAGGATCTCGAGTCCAGATCAGGGTAGTATCCGATTCAGACAATACAACTCTCTTTGAATGCCAGCACGTGTTCTTTTAATTTACCACCCAACAAATTATTAAAACCGCGTTTATTATTTGTTCACCAAATATATTTTAAAATAGCTCAGAAATTATCATAAATATTATTATAGATACACATAATTATTATTATAATATATTTTTATATCAATTATTTGTCTGAAGAGTTTTTATTTTTTATAAAAAATTTATCTAAAATTGTATGAAGGTTTGAACAGTTGTTCCAGAAACTTTTCAAAATTCTTACTATATTAGGAAAAAAAACATATATAACTAGAATTAAAAGTAAAAATAAATATAGCATACTAAACTAATTTTTTTTAGTATAAGAAACAACTCTCTCTAATAAAAGAAAATATTACCAAATTTCCTGTGTTAGGTGAGCCAACTTATCCACCTCTTTTCTCAACTATGAGAAACAATGAATAATATTTCATTTAAATTCGTTAATTAGGTGGTGAATATTTTAGGTAGCCGAGCAACAATAATTTACTTAAGAGAAATGAAAGCAGTAATAAAATAAAGTATAAGACGCATGGTGGGCAATAGAAAATGATGAATGGGCAACAGAAACAGAAAAATAACAACGGAATAATAATATATAAGGGAATAAAAGAAGAATAATAAAAAAACGTTCATATAATATTAATTAGATCGTCCATCTTTAATTATTTCTCATAATGAAAGAGGGTGTGGGATGGGTACAAGGCAAAGAGGGAAGAAAAGTTCAGAGAAAGTAGAAAAAACAAATTTTACTATTAGTATATATTATATATTAAACACAACATCCTTCAATTTTTTTCACACATTTCTTATTTTTCAAACATTACAACAAACGATGTTAAAACAATCTTGTTGTGAAATTAATTTATGTAAAATAATATGTTTTTTTTTTCATTTTATGATACATGATCATGCAATTTTCCTTCACGATGCTGCACTACAGTTACAGGTTCGATAGAACCATACAAGAAAGAGATGTTACTAGTGAAATAAGTTTTAACATCATTCGTAAGATCGCAAGACAAGAAAAAAACAAATTTAATATGTAATACACAAATTGTTGTGTTTATATATATACATGTCATGTTGAAAGATGTGGTAGAAAATATGCTATTTTCTTGCGTTGATTCACGAGGTGCAACACCAGTTGCAGATGAGCATGTGTAATAATGTAATGCATACAGAAAGAGAGAGAGAGAGAGAGATTTTGTAGATTATAGTGACCTGATAAGCTCCTTCTGCAAGGCGCCACCTTGTTTGGTACGGCGGTGGGAGGTTGCACCGAACCCGGTGGTGACACCGTAACTGTCAGTCCCCTTGTCCATGCTCTCCATCACCCAGTCACTGCTGGCCTTGACGCAGGCCCTGGCGGACTCCGCCAGCTCCACCTTGAGACCCTGGTCGTGCGCCGCAGTGGCCGCTACCTGAGCGATGGTGAGCGTCTGACCGCCGAGGCGCACCGCGGGCTTGCGGTACTCGGCGACCATGCGCTTGACCTCGTCGAGGTGACTGCCCGAGAGCGCCTCCGCCGCAGCGGCCCAGTTGAGCGGGTCCCCCGCGGCATTGGCGGCAGTGACGCAGAAAGCGTCTTTTCCATTGGGCGTTGCGTCCATGTGAGTTAGTGGCGCGTTTGGGTAGGTGAGTGGGGAAGCAGATTTAAATGAAGGAATGAGGAGACGGAGAGAGGAAAAGTAGTGCGTAATGTGGTGAATGATTAGCCTTGTTCATGAAGGGGTTATATATAACGGAGAGTGTTAGGGCCGAAGCAAATCTGGAGCGTTGGTGTCTGGTAGGTGGGTATAAAGGGTGGTAACGATGCACAAGGGGAAGTGAAGGGGGTTGGTGGAGAAATAATGACAAGCGTTGGATTACCAGCCTGCATCAGCGGCTCTCATTGCGCGACGTGGCATTTTTTCTCCCCTTCTCTGGGTGCGATGTCACCTTGTGGACTAGAACCTAACTTCTCTGTACTTCCCTACCAACACAGGACGTGGAATAGAAGATAGACGTATAAATCAATCAATTAATTAATTAATTGATTAATTAATAAATGTTACCCAACTACGAAATTAAATTCCTAATCCTTACATTTTCTGGTTCCTTTTAACAAAGATTTCAACGTACATATTATCTTTTCTAGGTATATATATATATATATATATATATATATATATATATATATAAGAAGAACAAAAGGGCAAGGAATCGCAACCAATCATTCATCTTTTGTCTTCTTCTCACTAAAAAAAAACATAGTTAAAGTGAACTATGATTCCTGGGAATTGGCTTCTAAAACTGGTTAAATAGGGTTAGAAAGATAAAAATAAATAAATAAATGTGTTTCTTTAGCATTTGTTTTAGTAATTACTTAGAAGAAAGGACACGGATTTACAGATAACAAGAAAGAAATGAAAAGAAAAAGTGTGATAATAGAAAAAAAAATGGAGCAAGAAAACGACAGGGCCGCCATGCCAGAGTGTGGGGGAGGTAGAGAAATTAAGATGCAGCTAGTATTTATGGCAGGTGTTACTATTTAGAAAAGTAAGTTTAAGATTCAACTACAACTTCGGCTAGGGTTTAACTCATCATCTTTAGAATTGTAGATCCTTTCAACTAAATCACTCCACAGGGATTGGTTATATTGAATTAATATACAAAACCAGTTCATCTTCTTGTTACTATTGGCTTGAACATAAATGTTAAGCATAAATAAAAAATAATGAATATTGGCTTAGACTTTTAAAATAATAGTTGAATAAAAGTAAATATCCTTCATAATAAAAGATGCTACAAAAATACCTTTGTGCTCTCCTATTCCTGGATTGGATCATGAACAAATCATACAGCCACATCCATAACTTATTATACTGTTGCTTTTAAAACACCAATGCCATATTTTTCATAAAATTTGATTAATCCCTGCAATAACTATGACTTGGACTGGGAATTCCAGAGGTCCTATCTCTTCATTAGTCTATCATCACTCATAAGAATTACATTCAATTAATGGAATTTATACTTTTATCTTTATCATTCTATAAAAAAATAAATTTTTCTATAAGTATCTTTAATGTCAATTTAATTAGATAACTTAATTATTTATTTTTACTTAATAAGATACACAATCTATTTAAAAAAAGTTATTATATATTCCCTCTTAGTTAAATATACAATTTTAATTATTAATTTATGTTTTTATAATTATAAAAAATAATATTGTATACATGTGTGCATTGTACACAAAGAACAATACTTTATTGCGAATATAAATATCGGAGATCCTTAAGATGACTTTTATGTTATATTACTAAATTAATGAGGATGGATTCATCTCATGATTCCATCAAATGAAGAGAAAAATATGAATTAGATTGAATTATTGATTTGTTTTGGATTTTAAAATTATTAATAACAATGGCTAAAGTTGTTTTGAACACTCAGATCAATTTAGATAAACTCAAGCTCAAATTTCAGCAAAAAAGTACAAGATATATTTCTATGATTTTATATTGTCCAATTATTGTATGATTTGTATGTTATGTAACTTTTAAAACTATTCACTAATTTCCTTTAATTCTATTATTCTTCTATTTATCTTTATATTTGCCTTGTTTTTATATAATATTGTTAGAGAAGACCAAGTTGTTAATTTTTTTTAATTAATCTAATAAAATCAACTTTCATTAATAATTTGGATAAAAATATTTGTTAAACTCAAATCAGCTTAAGGCAGGTACACCTTACTATAGTTAACCTAATTCAAAATACTTCTTGTATTAAATTAATATTACTTTATTTTCCTATGAAACAAATGTCATACCTCAAAACATTACGAAAAATCATAATAAAAAATTATAATTAAAAAAATTATTTCTCTTTTACCACTGATGTCCTATAATTTTTCATTAGATAAACTTGAAAATATTTATAGAAAAAAAAACTTATGTATAAATTCAAAACATAAAAAAAATATATATATATATATATATATATATTACAAATAAAATAAAAATTTAATTTTTAAAAAAACATTTTCAAATAAAATAAACTTTGAATTTTTTGACTTTTGCAACCATTATCATTTTTAAGACTACCACCTTGTCTAACTTCCCGACCTACTTAAAAAAAATCTCTATACATTATAAAACTATGACTTGTCACATAAACAATGCAAGATGACTTACTTTTTCAATTAGTGTTTGCAGTTTGTGATGTTAAGAGAATTTCTCTATGTTATGTTCAAAAATTAAAATTATACCTAGATTAGAAATGTGATAACATCTTTTTGCAAGATAGGTACATCTTTTTATTAGATTGCCTTCATAATTCTTCACACATTAATTCATTTACATTATTAACGAAAGTAATAAATAAAGGTTTAAATAGGCATATAGACAAATATAACCTTAACTAACATTCTTTTGTATAATTTGTTGTCCATATTTCAATAATTGAGATATCAAAGGAAAAAAAAAAGCATAGTATATAAATAAAAGACAAAAAAAAATATTTGTTAGAGATTAATATATCTTGACTATTAATAATTGTAATAAAATATAAACGGTAAAATTCTCAGCTAAGTATCATTATCTTTTATGTATTATTATTATTATGCACATAAATGTGGCTCAATTCTCTATCTAGCACCATTTACACTTTTATTTCCCTATCTAGCACCATTTTGTTTTTATTTCCCTATTAGCACCCTTTTGTTTTTATTTCTCTGTCTAACATCCTTTTATTTTTTATTTCTCTATCTAACACCATTTCAAAAATAAATAAATAAATAATAAATTAATTTTTTTTATAATTTTAATTTTGAATACATTAAAAAATAAGTATTTTTAATGTTTAAAATAGTTAGAAATATAATTAATGAATAAATAAATGAGTTTTTACAAAATAAAAATAAAAAAGTAATAAATTGAAAATGTTTAGTTTAAATTTTTTTTAAGAATGAATAAAATAAAAAATTAAACTCTACAACAACATAAAAGTTGAATCTATAAACATAAATTAGTATTTATTTTTATTATTATTGATGATGTAATCATGTTAATTTCAAGTAAAAAATACAGGACATAATTATAAAAAAATCAAAGTCAATTAGTATTAATTAATATTGAACGCACAAATAATATTGAAGTGTCTATCTGCCCTAAATGCAAAATCCTAAAAAAAACTAATGCAATTACTACACTTAATGCTTAAAAATGAAAAGAAGAAAAATGTAAATAAATATAGAAAATAAAAACAGCAACATTGCAACAGATCTTTCATGTTACGAAAGACTATTTGATGGAACTAAAAAATGAAGAGTATTGGTCTGCATACACCAGTTAAATATTATGTCCAAGTTCCGACATGAAAATAACCTCAAAGGGGAGACCTAAGTCAAGTCGAATAAAGACTGATATTGACATAAGAGAACAACATGATCGAACAAAAAAATGTTCATATTGTCAAACACCAGAACACACAAAAAGAACATGTCCCAACATTATTAGATTGTGTTTTTTTTGTCCTTAATTATGTTTCATTTCGCACAAACTATTTAATGTACAGAAAATATTAAATGAATGATCATCTTTCATTTTATTTTTTATGATCAACATCTACTTATTTAGTATCGTCTTATATTTCTTATCTTTATCTTGTTTGGATTTTTTTTATATCTTGTATATTTATCTTATTTTGTTTTTCCTTTATTTTATATCTTATATGTTTTTAGTTATTATTTTTTTCTGTCATTGTTTATTTATTTTTGTTTTTATTTTATTATTGTTGTTTTTATTTTCTATACTTATTTATTTTTGCATTTTTTTATTCTCATTTTTTAAGCATTAAGTATAACATTTGCATTAGTTTTTTTTTTTAGGATTTTGCATTTAGGGTAAACACTTCAATATTATTTGTGTGTCCTCTATTAATTAATACTAATTGACTTTGGGTTTTTTATAATTATGTCCTGTATTTTTTATTTGAAATTAACATGATTACATCATCAATAATAATATTATGTTTATAGATTAAACTTTTATGTTGTTGTAGGGTTTAATTTCTTATTTTCTTCATTTTTAAAAAAATAATTTTAAACTAAACATTTTTAATTTTTTTTATTTTGTAAAAAATCATTTCTTTATTCATTAATTATATTTCTAACTATTTTAAACATTAAAAATACTTATTTTTTAATGCATTCAAAATTAAAATTATCAAAATAATAATAATTTTTTATTTATTTATTTATTTTTAAAATAGTGCTAGATAGGGAAATAAAAAATAAAAGGGTGCTAGATAGGGAAATAAAAACAAAAGGGTGCTAGATAGGGAAATAAAAGCAAAAGGGTGCTAGTTAGGGAAATAAAAGTGTAAATGGTGCTAGATAGGGAATTTACTCCATAAATATATTTTGGAAATCTATTCTATTTCTTTTCTAATTGAAACATTATCTGAAAGAAAAAATAATAATTATAAAGCTGAACTTAAACTTTCAATTATTAATATTCTTCTAATGAAAAATATGGATATTTTGAATTATATATAACGTGATTACTAATTTTCATATTAAAAAGTTTGTTAATTGTGATTAAAAGATGAGTTTCAGTCAACTCAAGGACTCCAAGGGATTCAGTGATTAAGTAAAAAATTGGAAATGATTTGTTATAAGCATCACTTACATGTTGAAAAGAAGTTTGTAAATGGAAAATCAACAAAACTGCCAGCATATATAATAAACTATTTCAATCAAGTCTTTGATTTATATTATTTTCACACGTTTATTTATTATTATACTAAATTAGAATACTAAATTCATGCTTTCCATGCTCTGCTTGCCCAGTTAAAGTCTAAATTTAAAAATAGTTGTATAATGCAAGTAGAGAGAAACTACTAATTGAAAAGATAACATAATCACGTGTGTCTTAGACACTTTTACATGATTATAGAATGTAAATAAACAAGTATACAATAAAATTATTTTCATTTTAAAACTTTTATCACAACAAACTTACAAAGTGAAAACATTTAAATATATAATTTCTTACTCGTAGGTAAATATAGGAAATTAAACATTTATAATAGTTATTGTTAGGTTAAGATATTATATTTTGTTAGTGTACAAAAGAGAACCAATTACTCATATTTTTCGTGAAGAAAATGCATGTGCTGATAAGTTGACTAATTTAGAATTTATTTATAGAGAATTATTTCATTGGTATAATAGGCTTTCATATCTATCTTGTTCTTAGAATTCTTTATGAATAAATATAGTCTATGTATCGTTTTTGTTAGGATATAGGTTTTAGTCTAGTTCCCCATTTTTTTTTTTAATAATATTTTTTCATGTGTGATGTCTGATAATTGTTGTTACTTGAGGTGACAGCCTAACTGAGATGTCAAGTTGTATAAGATGTCTAAAGAAAAGCTTTTATATAAAAAAAATCAATTACCATACTAAATAAATATATACTTACGGTTGCCACTTAAATTAGTGAATAAATTAAAAATAAATGTATACTGTAAATAAGTCATTATATAAATTTATATATTATCTTTTACTTATTTAGATTAACTTTTTTATTACATTAGTGTAACCAAATACTAATGTTATTTGAATGCAAATGTTTTCTTATATAGGATTAATAACAGTAATACATGGCTCAAAAAATTGAGAATGTTTTCTTATAAATTAACACTTTTACATTAATTGTTTTATTACTTACAATAATTTTTTTTATCATTTTATCCTAAAAAAGTTTACTCTGAAATTGTTTTAAAATTAAATTCTAACGTAAGTTAAAATAGAATTATCAATCAATTTATGCACGAGGTAGGGTAAAAGTTTCTCTTCTCTGGTCTTTATTTCTAATAATTTATGCATAAATTAATTTTGACTTAAATGGAAGTTTTTTATTTTTTAATTTATATATATTTTATATTTGTCCAAATACAAAAGAATGGAAGTATCTGAGAATAATTTAGTCTTAAAATTTTAATCCAGGTTGTGCAACATGTCGTTTGTGGAGAAGAAAATGTACATAAGGATCTGTTCTCTGGCATTTTGCATATGAAGTTTGTCTTTGACTTGAGTGAAGTTCAAAATTGGCCACCACAGAGTTGAGTCAATTCTGATTTCTGAACTTTGAAAATAAGAATAGTTTATATATATAACCAGATAGATATTTAGAAAATGAAAATAATTATTTAGATTGGTTAAAAAAACTACTATATCCTTGTCCACGTAACGAAGGTCCCTGTGGCTGCATACTAAGCTTTGTTTTATATATAAATGTGATGATTCCTTAAAACCATTTCTAATGCACATCAGGAATTCAACAAGTGGTTCTTATTAATTCGGGAACCCTAAATTGAGGTTCGAACTTGCATGAGGACAACTACTTCCAACAAATTCTATCGCAGCCACAAATGAGGTCTATGACACGAAGAAAAGGCAAGGAAGAAAACGAATGCAACTCAACAAGCACAAAAACACTTCATAAGGAAGAGGAGCAATTCAACTTTGGGTGGAAGGCATAAACGTCCATAATCCATATTCAATGCAAGAATGAAGAACTCTTACGACCATTCAAGACCCAAAAATTCGTACCAAAAAGATGTATGATCCAAGAAGACTTTTAAGTCTTTCATAAAGAAAATCATGGATGAATCAATTCTCTAACTTATTATCATTTCATTCATTACAGGAAAATCATTAAATAAAAATTAATTTTAGAGATTAAAATAATTAATTATTATGTTGACAAAATTAGATATTATTTCAGATATTATAAAGTTATTGGTATCTAAAGTGGTTTCTATTATTAATAAAAATTTATAAAATAATTTTTAATTTAATATATAAATTAGCAACCAAAATCATAACTACTAATATTTTAAATTCTATTAATGTCTAGTCTAAACTAAGTGATGCAATTTTGAGTCATAAATCACTACGATTTTTTTATCAATTCAACTTTGGTTACAATTTTTATTTTTAATTCATTCCAATATTCAACCTAAAATAATTGAGTGGTTTCAATTCTTATATCACTCTATTTGTTTGATATATCTAACTCTGGTTAAGTGACGTTCAATTAAAAGTTAAGTTTAAGATTGAATTGATTACAAATGTGATGTAAGTATTTCAATTTTGTTAAACTTAAACATAAGTTTAAGATTGATTAGTTACAAGACTACATGTGATATAATTATTTCAAATTTTTAAAGCTTAAACATAAATGTAAGATTGTAAGATTTGATCGATGATGAAGTAACATATAAATATAGTTATTTTATCATTTTAAACTATATACATTAGTTTAAAACTGAATCATTCAAAAGATGACACAATTGAGAAACTTTAACATTCATGTTAGTTTAAAATATATCTAATTCATAATTCAAAACAGATTTTCAACATAACATTCTCTCATAAACTGAGTCAAACTTTAAATAAAACTTTAAAACATAAAAGCGAACATCAACAAATAAAAACATAGTTCAAACTATTCCTTTATCAAGTGACCTTCAACAAGTACTTTACAAGGATCCAATTTGACCATCGCATGCTTGTCCTTTCTGGTCTTTAGAGATTTTCGTTCATTTGAACTCAACCTTAGTTATTTTTTTTTCACATTTGTGCTCTTCGTGTTTAGCTTTTCCATTTCCTCCTCCAGTCAGGCAAGTTCATTCCTAACTTCTCTCTTTGACTGTGCTCATTTTTTTTCTCTTTTCTCTTGCATCTCACGAACTCGGACTTCAGCCATCGTTGCTAAAGTTGTCTCCTTGCCTGGGTAATTCTATAGACCACAATAAGTATCCACTAGGGTGTACTTTCTAATAAGTTGGGAGCTCGGTTATAAGTTGAGTGAGCGAATGACGCATCCCAAAAGGATACAACTTTTAAGGCTTCCCATGATCTAGCTTTTCCCAATTGTCATCCATCACAACAAAGTGTGTCTATTAGAATTGGAGTATTTTATATCCAAATCTTTGTCAAATTCCAAATTTGTGAGGTCTATTGTGGAATTTTTCCTATCATATTTTTCATTTTAGTGTAGGTTCCAAAGGATTTTTTTCAAGTCTATTGGTATATGTTAGGTTATTGTTTTTCCACTAGGCACATTGCTTGTGTCGACACTTGGTGCTTCTTGCACCCTCATTTCTTACATAAGTCGTGTCATTTCTTTGCACAATAATGTCATTTTTCATTTTGTACAAATAGAACAAAACATTAATTTTTTTTATTTCAACATATTAATCAACACAAATAATAATAAATATCCCATATGTGTATACTTACATGTCCAAGACTCTAATTTTAGAAGAGTGAAAGTGTTAAATACATAGTTTGGCTCCTCAAGCATTCAATAATGTTTGTCTCCTCTTCATCCAACTATTATATTTATCTAGGGTGTTGGGTGTTTGAATTTTGGGTCCAATATAATGGAAACCTGTTGAGTAAAGATGAGAAGGATTTAGATTTCAGACATTGATAAATCATATTTCAAAGTATTTATGAAAAGATTGGAACAAAGATAATAAATTCCGTTCTATTACTCTTCTTTTTATCATGTCCATGTAACATTTTTGGTTGTCCTATGCTCAAAGAAATAGAAAAAAACTAAGTTTGCATTTGAAATTATGTTAGGTGTAATAAAAAATATATGGAATACTTAAATGGAAGCCTAAATTTTAGGGTGCAGTTAGTTAATAGCTACATTCAATATTAATGAGACTTCCTTTTCGAAAAATTTAAGGGGAAGACGTAAAGTTTTACAAATAGATGTTGTATAGGTAGAAAAAATGTGTCCTATATTGACTTGTTGATATTCACTTAGGCTCATGCTCCCCACAAGCCTGTAAGACAACTTTTGTTTTCATTTCTTGATTTACTGTGTTTATTTTTTAGTTGTCTTACCTTGGCAAATGTATATTCTAAGGTCTTGTATATGAGCTCAGAGTTGGCCTAATAATATAGTGTGCTATAATTCATACTTTTCTTTCCCTATAATATCTATAACACTTAAGAATCCAGCAAGCACAAAAAAACCCCAACAAGCTTAGAAAAACTAGTAACTCAAAAAGTCTAACAAACCCACAAAATCTAGCAAACCTAGAAAACCCATGATGTTCAACACAACAAACCTAAATATCTAAGAAAAACCTAAACAACTTTAGAACAATACCCAAAAATTCCACTTCAGTGCAACACCCAGAAATTTCAGTAACAATAACTTGCACAGCACTCTATTGAAAGTGTTAATGCGAAGGACAAGTATAAAAGATCTCAACAAAATGAAAACTCAAACAAGAAAAAAGTTGAATAGGGAGGATACAAAAACCTAGAACTCAAGGTCTATCCTAGGAGTACATGAATAAAAAGCAGGGGCTAAGTTTCACACCATGCTTAGAATGTTTATGGAATAAAGATTGAATATCAAAGAGCGAAAAGCTTGCAAGAAAAATATGAACACATTTGAAGATAATCTGAAACGGTGAAGGAAAGTCGAAAACAAATAATGATTTTTAACATTTCTTTAAATGCTATTTTTGAGAAGAAATGATCAGGTTTGTGAAATAATATATGGCAAAATAATGTTTGTGTTTTCTAACATCATATTACTTCTTTTTCTTTATGGAAGATATTATATTTTAATATCCTAGTTTATGCTAAAGATTTATTGGTTAGGTACAAAAAAATTTAACAATAACTAATTTCAATAGTTTCTTTATTTTCTTGTATAAATATATAAGATGTTTAAAGTATGAATTAAGTAAAAAACCAATTTCACGTTATAAAATATGAAAAAAATGTTATAGAACATGAAACACAAATATTTAACCTGTTGTTTGATTTAAATTATGTTTGTATTATTTCCGTTCTATTTTTTTTTCTTTCATTTGTATTCTTTCAATTATATTTATTTTCTTTCCATGTAAATTTAACTTTAAAAAGTTAATTTCAATCAACCTTACATAAAATTTTAAAAATTTCTAAATTTAAATATTTTAGCATTAAATATTATTTGATACATTTTAAAATTATGTTCTTTTTAATATTATTACTTCAATAAGTTATTCTTCAATAAATATATGATACTATTTTCTATTATATGTAACTCTTTTATGTCAATTAAATATTTATTAATTAGAAATATAATTTAATTTTAAGATATAGATTTATTCATATTCAAAATAATTTTTCTCGCCTATATTGTTTATTTTAGTGACGAGGTTTATTTGAGGATTTTCTTGAAAGATTTAATTGAAAAAAATATCTAAACACATATGTATTAAATCTTTTCTCAGTTCTTTTTTAAAAGAGAAAACCAACTAGAAATCAGTTTCTCAGAAAACATATTTTAGACGGCTTGTAGAGTTGGAGAAGAAAGACGAAAGCTAAAATTCAAATATTAGAAGCTGAATTATGATTGAGAAAATAAATCATAATGAATAATAGATTGCACAACGTTCTAATTAGTTTTTTTTCCTCCTACTATGCTAGTTTAGAAAAACATAAATTTTTTTTCTTAAATATTTAATTTTTATTTAATAATTACTATTGTTACTCTTAAACTATGAAGTTCATACACTACTCTTAATTGACATGTTCGTCTCGGACACTTGGACACCGATACTTGTAGGATACATATTGGTAAAATATTTAATTCAAAAAATATTTGTTAAATTTCTAAAAATTCTAGCACGGATCTAACTCAATTTAAAAAAAAAAAATACATTAATTTTTTAAAACCTCAAACTTATTGTATAAATTTGTATTATGATTATAAAAATAAGAAACAAATCATTTTGAACCAGCCATAAAAAACATTTGCTAAAAAAAACCTGAAACATACTTAGTGCAATAAATTTGTATTGTCAATTTATATAATATATAGATTCGTGTTCTCCTTTCATACATTTTAAAGATTATATGTATCTTCTTATCTGTATTACATAGCTCTTAAATTTATTTAGTATCAATTCTTAATAATTATGTCGCACAAGAATCTTATCGATTTTAGACCCAGAACAATTCAGTGTAGGAAAAAATGTGTAAACTCTTAACTAGTGTGTAATATATATTTTTCTCCTGTATATTCTCTCATATATATATATATACTAAATTTCCCTCGTATTTCCTCTCGTATTTCCTCTGTATTTCACTTTATTATTGAATTATTTTAATGATAAATCTTATTTCCTATTTAAAATTATTATTTGAAATCCTTTAAAATTTAGTCAAACTTAATAACGGGTTCGGTAATAATAATTATATATATATATATATATATATATATATATATATATTTGAAAATTTTGCAACTTGTGGTGGCGATGTACTCACCACCTACCACTGCGATATTGCGTAGTTGTTGGATTGTGGTGAACGTGGTGCAATGCAGTTGTTGTAATAGGACTACGACTACCAGTTATAATATTTTTCTTTTTTTCATTTTCTTACACTCAACCTAACACATTTAACCCATTTGTTTCGTCATCCTCATCTCATAAATTACAATAATATTTTTATTACCACTTTCTTATATATACTATTTTAAATTAACAATTAAAGAATAAAATTACGTGATTTTTCATCCCTAAAAATTATGTCAGTTTTTTATACATTAAAACTGAACTCATTTACTAAAAAATAAAGCCTACATTAAACTAAAATTTCATAGCCTTTAATAATTATTGGTACGTGTCTATAGTAAAACTTAAAAAAGGTGATATATAACTTTAAATACTAACATGTTAGTTTGAATAGAGGCGTGTTTATATTCTTTTAAGATTAGTTTTCTGTAAAACTTATAAGAATACCTCATAATTTTAATCCATGAGATGTTAAACAATATTAAAATATAAATAGAAAATATATTTTACTAATTAACAATTGGTGGCCCACCTTTTATGACGTATGTCGGAGTCACAGTCACACCAGCTACAACTGCCTCACTTCCCACATAATCTTGCAACCACACCACTCGCTTCCACTTCATACAAATATGTTAGATAGTTGCAACTTGCAACTCAACTTATTATTATTATTATTATTATTATTATTATCATTTATTTAATTAATATTTTGGTGAAAGTTACTTGTAAGTTACTATTTAGTATTTATCATTGAATGTAGTAATTATTTTTAAAAATAAATGTAACGTAAGTAAGATTTACTTTAACATTACTTATTACTTATAAATGATTTTCTTTTGTAAAAAATTGAGTTTAAATTTAATTCAATTTTATAAAACTAATTTGTAAAGTAAAGATTTTTCACTTATATATTATAAATTGACCTTATTTTTAATTAGAGGAGATAAAACGAGTCAATTTTATCCATTTCGGTCTTTCCAAAGTAGGACGGGTTGGATTAATCGGTCTAAGTTGTCCGAACACTAGTAATACGTCTCGTTATAGGATTGACGGTCTAATTGATGGACTAACCCATAACTTTTATAAAAAAAATCTTTTTTTTTTTGCATTTTTTGTTTGTTTCGAACCTATTTATTTGGTTGTAGCAATTGATATCACTTTTTGGAGAATATAAATGCAAAGAACAACAATAAAACTAAATCAAACTTTAATATTCTAATCAAACAATGTTTAATATCTGAAAAAAAAAGTAAATATCAACGATACTTCAATAATCAAATGGTATATAAAGAAATGAATGTAAATAAAGTTTCATATAAAATATTGACAATCACCGATTTTGATTCTAAAAGCATGACATCCCTCTTAAAAAACACCACAAATAAAGGAAGGCGAGTTGACCCACCTTGTCCTACCGGATTGGCAGGTTCAAAAGGTTATCTCGTCCCGCCTAAATGAAGACGGTCCACTAGGTCTAATCCACTTTGACACTCTTATTTCTAGTCGATATGGGATGTCCAACATCCTCCTCATGTTGAGACATAAACATATTGTATGAAATTAGATATTTTTGGGTGGTTCAATAACAGTCTCATAACGAGTAACATGATAAGTCCAACAAACTTCGTTAAGATAGACTTTGATATCATATTAAGAAGTAAATTTAAACGTCATAATCACAAAACCGACTTGTTGGAGATCTCATATCAGTTAGAGATAAGACCAATTTACAGTATACAAATGAGAACAAACCTTACCTTACTGAATTGATATTTTAAAGATGATTTAGACTTACTGAATAATTTGATTTCAAATCAACTTGTGGTTATAATATTTTGTAAAGAAATTCAATATTGTTTATGTATAGTTTGAAAAGTTTTATTAGAACATAACAACATGAGATATCATGAGGGGTTGTGAGGGATGTAGGTCATAGGAAGGAGGAGAGGTGGAGGTCCGATGAGGGACGTAAGCCGCATCAGTCGTCGAACAACTATGTCACCTTCTTTTTCTTTAACTTCCCGACTACCTATGGGGAATACAATATTCTTAATATTTTTCATAAGTGGGCTAGGGTGAAACAGGTGTTCATCTCACGTAGACTTAACAGGTGGGAAAGAATGTTTGATTTTGTGAAGTTCTTTGAAGTGGAGAATGTAGGTAGATTGGAGAAGGAGTTGGAGGTAGATTGGAGAAGGAGTTGGATGGTATACACATAGGCAATATGAAACTTTATGTCAATATCCCAAGATACAGAAAAGTTGGTTTTGGAGAAGGAAGTGGCTTGTCCAGAGTGCCTAGAAAACAGCAGGATCATGTTCTAATCAAGAACAAAAAGGAGGAGGTGTAGAAGGAGAAGAAAGGGAAGGAGGTATGGAAAGTAAACAAGACTAAGCAGTCATTTGTAGATGTTGTGAGAGGCTCCTCATGTGAGAAATGGAAAGAAACCATTATTGAGACTAAACAACAAGTTTTGCCATAGATGGTTAGCAGTGTGGTGGGCCAAATGTCTCCATATATTAACTTCAGTCAGTTGTGTGAGGAATTCATTAAAGGGGGAATGAGTATGGTTAAAGTGAGGTTCTTGGGAGATAACTTGGTTCCATTAACGCCAAAACAAGATGAACGAATGGATGAACTTATCAACCTTAACAAAGAATGGTTCGAAAGTGTTTTTGAAGTCATAGATCCATGGTCTGAGCTCTTTGTTGTAGGCCACAAAATAGTGTGGGTCTGATGCTACGGTTTGCCCATTTCTCTATGGAATAAGGACTATTGTTTTTGAAAGTGGTTGGAGAAGTGGCCACTTTGGTTTCTAGTGATGAAGATATAGAAGCATGGGATAATCTAGAATATGAAAGGCTCAAAGTGGGGCTCCTTAAGTCCAACAGTGCTAATCTATCCAAGAATATGTGGATTAACGGTGAAGCTTATCATATCCACGTTGAGGAGGAAATGCCTAGCCAAGGAGGAGGCCTCTACAGGTGCAATTGTAGTAGTTATGCATCCTCTGATAGTGTTTCCTCAAAGGATTCAGTAGTAGAAGAAACCTTATTCTCGGTGAGGAAAAATGTTGACGGTGAAGGTTACGACGGAGGGGGGGGGGTCAGAACTTTTTAGTGAAAGAGATAAAAGAGGAGTATGTCGGGAAGGATTTGCTTAATCAAATCGGTTTTAATTGCCTTAACACTATTTTATTTTTCCTTTTTTAAAGCACCGACATCGGTGTATAACAAAATTAGTAGTATCCAAAGGAGTTTCTTGTGGCGCGTGGGGAAGAGATAAAAGATCTATATCTTGGATAAGTTGGGAGAATGTACGCAAACCGATGGAGGAAGGTGGGTTGGGGATTAAAGATATCAAAATGTTCAATTGTGCTCTTCTGACCAAGTGGAAATGGTAGTTAGTGAGTAATGAACAAGGGAAGTGGAAAGACATCTTAGTTTAAAAAATATAGCACGAAATCAAGTCAAAGGAAGCTTCAAATAAAATTTCAATCCTAGTGGTGGAGAGATCTATCCAAAATATGTGGTGAGGCAGAAGAATCAGGATGGTTCCAGGCAGCTTTACAATGGAAAGTTGGTTCTCGAGATAAGGTTAGGTTCTGGGAGGATGCTTGGCTTGGAAGAGGTAGCCTCATTACTTTGTATCCTAGGTTGTTTTCTCTATCTCTGGACCAGGGGAAGACGGTGAAAGAGGTAGATGGGAGGGAAAAATCAGTGTGGACGTGGAGGTTAAGGTGGAGAAGAGTCAGGTTTGAGTGGGAATCTTTGCAAGAGGAAGATATTTTGAGGTATATCTCTACGGGTTCTCTAAGGAGGGAAACAAAGGACTTGCAAACGTGGGGAGGGGATCCCACAGAGGAGTTTTCTGTGAGATCAGCTTATGACTACCTAACTAATCAGGGCTTGGGTTAGTCATTTGGTATCTTCAATCAGTTTTGGCAAGTTAAAGCATTCCCTAATGTTCTAAATTCTGATTTGAGGATTCTTTTGGACAAAATGCCAACTCGTTGCAACCTAATCAGGTGAGGAGTGGTAGTTCACTACTTGTGAGATGTGCAGAGCATCGGAGGAGACTTCTTATCATCTGTTCTTATAATGTGTCTTCGCACAACGATTGTGTCTCTATGCTTTAGATGGATAGATGTCCTGGGTGCTCAACATAAGGATTTGAGGGTTCACTTTGAGAATTTTCACTTGGTTCATATGAGCTTTAAGCAGAACCTGGTGTGGAAAGGTATGTGGGTGGCAATAGTGAGGGGAATTTGGGAACAAAGGAATGTGATTATCTTCAAGCAAGGGGTAACTGATGCAGAAGAAGTCTTCCATATGGCTAAACTAAGATTGTGGTTATGGACGAAACACAAGGTTCGTGCTTTCAATTTCTCGATCTCAGAGTGGCACTTGAATCCTGCTCTTTGCATTAAAAGTTATAGGTAAGATGGTTGGGTAGCCCTTCGAGAGCACGACTGAGGGTTGGAAAGACAGAACTCAAGTGGAAAGATGGTATCTCAGTGCCCCTGTTGTGCTTCTGTAGATGATGCATGCCTCTACAATCAGTGGTGATGCAGAACTCGGGTGGAGTAATCTGCATATCTGAGAAGCATAATTGTGAGGTGGTTTATGAGCAGTAGAATTGTGTGGCGGGGTCCTGGATGCATATCTTGGCTTATGACGAATCCAAAACCCTTTAAACCAAGTGGTGTTCAAGTTTTGAAGAATCCAAAACCCTTTGAAGGATGTTGAAGCCTTGGCTGTGCTTGATGTTGCTGTGCTAGTTTAGCTTAGTTCTGGGGTAGTTTATATGTTGTAATCCACCCTTTGATTAAATCTAACGCATTAGCATTCTCAATCTTTGTTAAAGTAAAATGTTTTCAAACTAAGACCGATTGTTTTGTCGAAACAACCGATTGTTTATACTTAGGTGTTTTGAGAAAAAGATTGAAAACTGTTTTTAAAAATGGTTGAACTGTTAAGTACCAAAACAACCGATTGATTCGAGGAAACAACCGATTGTTTGTTTTGGGACCATAACAGAAAAACATTTTCTGTTTGACTGAGCTTTAAATGATTTAACTGCTTACGCTCCGGTCATTAAATACTTTGACCAATCTTTTAATGCAATTTAAAAGTTTGTTAAGATTTGATAACAAACTACATCTTTGAATATATTCAGAAAAACAGATTTGAGAATTAAGAATCTTTGACAAGTTTTTCTTAAGAGTTGTTGATTTTTTCAAAGAACTGAGATTGCTAAGAGTTTGTGATTGATCAAAGTGTATGGAATAGGATTCTGCTAGTATTGATTTCAGATTATCTTCTGTAACAAGTGTAATCCTTGTACTCTGTTGAACAAGTATTCGTTTCTGTGTTTTGCTGAGATTGGCTGTATGTTCTTGAGGGGATTAAGATCAACAATCTTAGTGTTGGTGTGTTGACCAAGGAGAGTGTGTTTCTTGAGGTGTTCAAGGTCATTCTCTTGGTTGTTGTGTAAGTGATCAAGGTGTGATTGCTTATTGGATTTCCTCAGGGTTCTGAGAAGACTGGATGTAGCTCTGGGTTTGGAGTGAACCAGTATAAACAACTGTGTACAATCTCTCTATCTCTAACTCTTTAATTTCAATTTATTTGTTGTTTGCTGGTATAAACAACCGATTGTTTCTGCGAAACAACCGATTGTTTTTCTGGTACTACAGCTTTTGCTTGCTGTTTTGGCGAACTGAATTTCTGAATCAATTGTTTCCTGAGATAAATTCATTCTAGTTTTGAAAAGTTTGCAAAAACCCTCTTTAAACAATTCACCCCCCTCTAGTTTAAAGCCATCTTTTCTAACAATTGGCATCAAGAGCTTGGTTCTTGAAAGTTATTCAAGTTGATCCTAAAAATCTTTTTAATGGTTGATAGACTACCTTTTGCGGAAGGTGCTTCAATTAACAGACCACCTTTGTTTTGTGGTTTGAACTACCAGTTTTGGAAAGTAAGAATGAAAATATTTATGGAATCTCTTGACAAAGGAATTTGGGATGCAATTGAAAATGGTCCTTTTATCCCAAAGTTTGAAAAGGATGGATCTGTCATTGAGAAACCATGGTCTCAATGGACTGATGCAGAAAGTAAAAAGGCCAAATTCGATTGCATTTCCAAAAATATTATAACCTCTGCTTTAAATTCTGATGAGTTTTTCAGGGTCTCGCAATGCAAATCATAAAAAAAAATGTGGGACACTTTGGAAGTCACTCATGAAGGAACAAATGAGGTGAAAAGAGCTAGAAAGCATGCTCTTATCCAAGAGTATGAGATGTTTAGAATGCTTAAAGGAGAAACAATTGCTGAGGTGCAGAAAAGATTTACGCACATCATCAATCACCTTATGAGCCTAGACAAGACCTTTGATAAAGAAGAGCTGAACATCAAGATCTTGAAATGTCTTGATAGAGCATGGCAACCAAAGGTAACTGCTATTTCTGAATCTAAAGATCTAACATCATTAAGTGTTGCTTCTTTGTTTGGAAAGCTTAGGGAACATGAGCTAGAGATGAATAGACTCAATGTTCAAGAGAGTGAAGATAAGCACACAAGGAGCATAGCCCTGAAAGCATCCAAACACAAGGAAAAGCAAGTTTCCAGTGATGATAATGATGAGGAAAACCTTAGCTTGCTGTCAAGAAAATTAAGCAAATTCCTAAAGAGAAACCGCAACAAAGACAACAACAAGGATAGGTATGGAAACAAGAAACCCAATGAATTCAATTCAAATAACTATACTTGTTTTGGTTGTGGTGAACAAGGTCATATAAAGGCAGATTGTCCAAACAAGAGCAAAGAGAAAAAGACTAGTTATAAGGAGAAGAAAGGCAAGACAAAAAGAGCCTACATAGCTTGGGATGAAAATGAGGTGTCATCATCAAGTTCTTCATCAAGTGAAGATGAAAAAGAAAACATATGTTTGGTAGCTGAAAATGATGATGAATCTTGCAGCTCAAGTGAGGTAAGTTCATGTGCTTCCTTAAATGAACAAAATTACAGTGAATTGCTTGAAGCTTTTCAAGAAACACATGATGAAGCTAATGGATTGGTTCTTTCAAACAACCGATTGAAAGATCTTAACAGTTGGCTTGAATAGAGAGTTAAATCACTTGAAGAGGATTTGGAAAAAGAAAAAAGTGATTTTGAAAAATTGGAAAATCATTTCAAAAATGCCTCTTGCAAGTGAGATACTCTCATTTGCGAAAATTGTGAAAATCTTGAGAAAAAGGTTCATTATCTTGTTGAAACTGTGGACAAGCTTTCAAAGGGGAAATCAAACTTTGAGAATGTCTTGGCATCTCAAAGTTGTGTTTTTAGAAAGGCTGGTTTAGGCTTTAATCCACAAAACAAGCAAGATAAGTTTTCAAAAAGTTTTTCAAGAAAATCAGAAAAACAACCGATTGTTAAGACGAAACAACCGGTTGTTACATGCTTTTATTGCATGAAGAAAGGCCACTCTGTTAGGTTCTGTAAAATAAGGAAATATTCTGTTCCAAGAGGTTTTACGAAATGGATTCCTAAGGGATGTGATGTTTCTAACTGCAAAGAAAAGCCAAATGGACCCAAATTTGTAAGGGGACCAAATCTTGCTACTTGAAATCGTTTATGCAGGAAAAGTAAAGAAAAAGGAAGGACTGAGTAATCTGATCAAGCTGTTGAAGAAAAAGGCAGTCATTGAAGCTGAATCAATGCTATGCAAAAGACCTCAACAGTGAAAAGAGGCTTCTTGATCATAAAGCACATGGCTCATTGAAGAATCAACATAAGGATAAGACTTTCCTTTATTTGTTCATAATTTCTGTTTCAAAGTTATTTCTTATGGTTAAACAATCTTTTTATAATCAATGTCATCTGCTTTGAACTCCTTCTGCTCATGGTTAAAATTCAAAAACAAGTTTTTAACTGCTGCAGAAAAACAACCGATTGTTTCTTCGAAACAACCGATTGTTTTGGGTCTGACAGCACTATGAAGAAATTGTTTTAATTGCTATTTTAAATTTCTATCCGTTGCAGATCAATTTAAAAGAGAGAATCTTGGTCAAAGAATCTGTGTTGAAAGCTGATTATGTTCAGAGAGAAGTTACAACAGTTATAAAGGAATATATTCCAAAATCTTGGAATTTCAAGAGCCTTAATGACCAGTCAAAGATCACATGTGAAGACCATTTGATTTTCAGCTTTTTCTGACATTTTCTGTGCAGAGCAGAGTCAAGTCCTCTCTCTATGAAAACCAGGTACCCATTGAATGAAATTAAATTCAAATTGATTCTTTTACTGTTATAAAATCTGGTGCAGATTTCTTCCACAAGAACAACCAATTGCAACATCTCTTGCAATATCTCTTGCAACATCTCTTGCAAAAATCTGTGAAGTGAACTCTCCTCTGTTTTCGTCTCTGCCATCATGGAATCAACTCCTCCGACCTCAAAGAGAGTCAAAACAAGGGTTGTAAGGTCTGGAGGAAGGCTAGAAGGCTGGTTTTCTGGAGACAATGATCTCATTGATAAGTATAGGTATGAAACAAGTATCAAGAAGATAAACAACCCCAAGGTTGTATGCTTTGATTGGCTGAAAAGTCAAAAGCTTGATAATGTGAGAAGACTGCTCAAGGATCAATCTCTCAGAAAGTTCCTAGAGATGAAGGGAAACATTTATCCAAATTTGGGGAGGGTGTTCTACACAAACCTGAAGTTTGAGGGAAACAATCTAGTTTCTCATGTGAAGGGTGTAGAAATGGAGATAACTCATGAAGTATGGACTGCTGTTGCTGGTCTTAAGTTCTCTGGTCTGAGAATCAACAAGGGAAACCTTGGAGTGGTGGAGGATTTTAACAAAATCCAATTCTACAAAAGTTGCTTGAAGAATAAACATGCTCAAGTTAGTACATGCTCGGTTGGAGGTTTGAAGCTTGATGAGAGATTGCTTGCTCTCATTGTAACTTGGACTCTAACTCCAAGGGGGAGTAATCATTCTATGCTAATTGAAGAAGATCTGGTATATATCTTATGCATCACCAAGAAAACCAAAATCAATTGGATCCATATCATCAAAGAACACATGCAAAAAGCCATGAGTCAACTCAAAAGTTGAGCTATGGATCACTCAGCAAGATGGGTTTTACAAAAGTAGGTGGAAAATGGATAAGCAAGGATGGTGATCATGGTGCCTCATCTAGTGGTGCTACTAATCTTGAACAAGATGAACCTGCTGATATGGATGTTCAAAATGAAGATCAACCTAAAGATTATCAAGATGCTGGGCCTAGTGCTGGTGCTAGAGATCAGGAAGATGGAATGCCAACCATGTCTTCTTTTGAAAGATACATGATAAATAGGCTTGATACTTTTGGGGAGAATCAAAGGAATCTTCATGATCTGTGTGTTAGCAACTTCCAGAACATTGATAACAGATTCAACAACATGGATGCAAGATTCATGACTCTGGATGAACAGATTGAAGCTGTTCAGAATCAAATCTTTGATCTTCAGTTTGCTAATGAAGAAGAATGAAGGAAAAACAACCGATTGGTTATCAGAACAATCGATTGTTTTCTTGCTGTTACATCTGGTTTTTAAATTTCTTTCTTTCTGCTGTTGTTGCTTTAATTCTGATGTAATCCAAACAATATCTTGTTTTATATATTATCTTTGTCTATTTGTGAAGACAAATAGGGGGAGATATATGCTGTGTTTTAAGTTTCTGTTTTCGGTTGTTAAAACAATTTGGGTTATGTAATATTTTTTTTCTGATATTTAGTTCTGAAGGTTATTAACGGTTTATCTGTGCGCTAACAAAATATCAGAAGTTCAATGTTGTGCTCAAAGTTCTATTGCAGGAACTGCTTCAGATTTAATAGGTACAACACAAGCATCAGGGATTTGTCTTCATCAAATAGGGGGAGATTGTTTAACCAAGTGGTGTTCAAGTTTTGAAGAATCCAAAACCCTTTGAAGGATGTTGAAGCCTTGGCTGTGCTTGATGTTGCTGTGCTGGTTTAGCTTAGTTCTGGGGTAGTTTATATGTTGTAATCCACCCTTTGATTAAATCTAAAGCATTAGCATTCTCAATCTTTGTTAAAGTAAAATGTTTTCAAACTAAGTTAAAACAACCGATTGTTTTGTCGAAACAACCGATTGTTTATACTTAGGTGTTTTGAGAAAAAGATTGAAAACTGTTTTTAAAAATGGTTGAACTGTTAAGTACCAAAACAACCGATTGATTCGAGGAAACAACCGATTGTTTGTTTTGGGACCATAACAGAAAAACGTTTTCTGTTTGACTGAGCTTTAAATGATTTAACTGCTTACGCTCCGGTCATTAAATGCTTTGACCAATCTTTTATCGCAATTTAAAAGTTTGTTAAGATTTGATAACAAACTACGTCTTTGAATATATTCAGAAAAACAGATTTGAGAATTAAGAATCTTTGACAAGTTTTTCTTAAGAGTTGTTGAGTTTTTCAAAGAACTGAGATTGCTAAGAGTTTGTGATTGATCAAAGTGTATGGAATAGGATTCTGCTTGTATTGATTTCAGATTATCTTATGTAACAAGTGTAATCCTTGTACTCTGTTGAACAAGTATTCGTTTCTGTGTTTTGCTGAGATTGACTGTGTGTTCTTGAGGGGATCAAGATCAATCTTAGTGTTGGTGTGTTGACCAAGGATAAAAAAGGCTCATGGGGTGAGGTTTGCACCCACTTATATATTATGAAAGACTCTAATCTCTAGGATCTCCAACACCCCCCTCACGCTGAGACTGCCAACTCGTGCGTGAGACTATATATGGGTGGTCCGATAGTGACCCGATAGCGGGTGACACGATAGGTCCAACACAAGCACTCGCTAGGATAGACTCGAAATGACTCTGATACCATATTAAGAAGTGAACTTTAAGCCTAACTCAACCCCATAAAATTGGCTCATGGGGTGAGGTTTGCACCCACTTATATACTATGAAAGACTTTAATATCTAGTCGATGTGAGATCTCCAACACTAGTGTAAGTAATGAAAGGGTGGGTGCTTGTCAACCATGTTGATTTTGATCCAACAACAATTTGCTTAGCTGATTTTCTGCATAATTATCCAGGTGCAGAGTGGTGCATTAAAAATTAAGGGTGTTGTCCATAATATTACTAAGCTCTCGGTATAGAAGTGGTGGGGAGGAAGTGTGTCAGCTTTGGCTTGGTTTGTTAGAAAGACTCTTAGGTTTTGCAGAAGATTTTGGTTAAAGGGACATGTAGGTGATGATGAAATTGTGAAGCAAAGATGTCCACTAAGTAAACATGCCTTTTGCTTGGTAGCAGAGTTAATTTGGACTAAACAGTGATTCATGTATTTATGCTTTATATAGTAGAACTCTGTTTAAGCTTTTTTGGTGTTTGATGGGTTTTAAAACAACAGTGATGTTGCATGCCCACGTACACAAATTTAGTGTTGATCAAGTGTAAAGCTAACAAGAAGGGGACTCAATTTGTTGATGAGTTTCTGATTTGTAAGTTAGAAAATTGGTGTTGAAGCAAGTCTACAATGGGGTCAACAAAATCAAAGCACACGATATTGCTCTGGAATGGTGGTTGGATTCCAAATCTGATTTTTGCTGTAATAGACATGTCTCACATTTTTTACTTGCTGAAGAAGTGTTGGGTGTCTATGCAGGAGGCAATGCATTTATTTTTTGGTTTGAGTACTGATATTGTTTGTGCTTTAGGGTAAGCTCTCATTTATTAGTTAGATGATGGTAATTGTATAAGGGTTGTAATACTTCTAAATATCATATTTTAATTTATTATGCTTTACGGATAAAAAAAATATTGGTAAGTTAAGATAGAAAAACCTAAATATTGCGTAGTGGTTATCCCATTTCCATTTTTTTGACACAACACCTTTTTAGCCCTAATACTAGTATCCGAATGAAAAGCAAGGAAGCACTAAGGTGTGTTTCCATTGGGTGATTTGACATTATCTTTTTCCAATTACGTCCCTTGTTGTTGAAGAAGGATCCCATCTCTTTCACACTGTGCATCTCATCTTTGTGGACAACGTTGTTTCAGTTGGCAACAAGAAAGCGATGGAATTGACCAAAAGTTGAAACATTTTGGTGAATGCTCCTTTAGATTGTTATTATTATGTCAAGTTTTGGAGTAGTTTGTTTCCGCATTATATAAGCCTACTAATCCTCAAAATATGATCTCAGTTCAAAAACCTTACAACTTGTGATATACAAAGCCTTTACCATCTTCTTACCTACCATTTTCTCATTGATTACTGCATAATCAACCCTTCTCAGAAAGTTTCTAGCTACTCTATGTACCTACCATTTTGTTTACTTCATGCAAATCTTCAATCGCACACACAGTTACCTTGCAGTATTGAGTTCGGTTTTCTTAACCAAATAGTTAAAGGTTCAAATTCATATTTACCGAAAAACTATTATAATAATATTATTACTAATAATAAAAATTATTAAAGCTAATATTAATAATAATAATAATATTAATATGAAGAACATGAATAATCTATAACTATTAATAAAATGTATTCGTTCTCATAACGGTTTTGTAACACTATTTTAGTGTACAAAATTTCACCTTCTTCCACATATCTCATTTTATTATTATTATTTTAATTTTTAAATCAACTGAATACTTACAATAAAAAAAATGTACCTATTATAAAATTATAATTATTTATTTGTTTTATAATTCTATTTTTATAATAATTTTTTTATAATTTTTTATCATAAGAAAAATGGGATACAAGTCCACTAAGCATACACGTTTTCACTAATATTTAATAATATTAATAATGATAATAACATTAATAATTTAATAATAATATTATTATTATTATTAATATTTTCTTATTATTACTATTAACAATATTATTATTATCAATATTATTATTATTATTAAAATATATAATAATAATAATAATAATAATAATTATTATTATTATTATTATAATATGATTACACAGTATGGTTAAAATTTTTACGTGTAGTCAAATACCTCCATTATAATAATAATAGGAACAATAACAATAATTAAAAATAATAATAATGACCTAGGATTTCTACATTTACGCGTAACAGTTTTTATAGAATTAGTTATAAATTTTAGAAGATTACATTTTTTATAGTTAATATGCGACTTCATAGATTTGTAGCACTGACTTTGTTAAATTATCTATTAAAAAAATAATTGAATTTGTTTAGTATTTTCCCTCAAAAAATTTATATGTCAGGAAGAATTAGAAGTTGGAATTTACTAGAAGTGATTTCTTTCAGATTTAATGGTGAATTCAGTAGGATTTGCTGAAAATATTGGGACAAAAATTACATATGAATTATTTATTATTGTTTAATTTTCATTTTAAATTAGTATCATTTTTTTCATTGTTTAATGTCACAGTCTTAGGAATATTTAATCACTGGAATTTCATGAAAATAACTTTTAGTGAATTTTTGAAGTTATTTTTATTTTGCTGAAAAATGTGATTATATATTGTTGTTTAATGTTTTGTTTCGTGAATCTTTATTGTTTAGATCAAGTAATTTGAGGAGAGGACGCAAATGGATGAACAATTGAATATGATTTTTTTTTTCTTCTCTCTTATGTCTGCGCAGATGGATTAAGTGAATTTATTGCTTAACCATAATTGTACCGGTGTGATAAGGACCTAGGAGAGAGGGCGCTTACTGACCATGCCCAACTTGTGAGGAGGGAGACTAGGAGCATGCCTTAAGACCTAGGGCCAGGACAGGATTCTCCAGCCACGACCTCAACACCTGCTATACCCCAGAGGATCACCAGGAGTAGAGCACAGACCCTTGGGTGTTGAGCATCAGTTGGTTTCATTATTTTTAATTTTAGTATAATAGGTGTCATTTACCACAAATAGGGGGGTGTGCCTAGATTTTTAACTCATGAAGCCTTGTAGGGTAGGAAGTTTAACCTAGCTTCTAGAGTATTAGGCATATGGTGCGGCATTGACCCTAGTCAATGACCTAGGCCGCACCACATTTAGACTTCCCATCCTACCCTCCTAGCTTATTTTTCAAGGCTCCTCCACTTATAAATAGGAGGCCTCACCCTTTGTATTCGACATGTTGAAATTGAATAGAAAAGTTACTCTGTACAAATATTGTGAGAGTTTGAGTGAGTATTGTCTCCTCTTCCTTTTACTCTTATCTTGATGAGAATGAAACTCTCAAGTGGCGGCCTATCACTTATCTTGGTGGTTTCCATCCATCAAGTGACGTGACCACCCACCACCATCTCCATAAGTTCCTTCTTCCATTTCCTTCATGTTTCCTTTCCATTAATGTTTCCTAGTTGTCTTCTTTATTTTCGGCAATTGCATACATTGTTAGAATGGATGGCTTTAAACTAGAGGGGGGGGGGGGGGGGGGGCTGAATTGTTTAAAGAGGGTTTTCGCAAACTTTTAAAACAAGAATGAAATTATCTCAAGAAACAATTGATAAGAAATTTAGTTTGCCAAAACAACAATAAAAAACAGCAGTACCAGAAAAACAATCGGTTGTTTATACCAGCAAACAACAAACAAAACTGAATTTAAAGAGTTAGGGATAGAGAGATTGCACACAGATGTTTATACTAGTTCACTCCAAATCCAGAGCTACATCCAGTCTTCTCAGAAAACCTCTGAGGAAATCCACTAAGCAATCACACCTTGATCTCTTACACCACAACCAAGAAAGTGACCTTGAACACCTCAAGACACACACTCTTCTTGGACAACACACCAACACTAAGATTGCTGATCTTGATCCCTTTAAGAACACACAGCCAATCTCAGTAAACATAGAAACGAAACTTGTTCAATAAAACATAGAACACACAAACAATCGGTTGTTTCCTCGAATCAATCGGTTGTTTTGGTTCTAACAGTTCAACCATTTGAAAAACAGTTTTCAATCTTTTCTCAAAACATCTAAGTATAAAAAATCGGTTGTTTCGACAAAACAATCGGTTGTTTTAACTTAGTTTGAAAAACATTTTTCTTTCACAAAGATTGAGAATGCCTATGCTTTAGATTCGATCAAGGGATGGATTACACAAACTACCCCAGAACTAAACTAAAACAGCACAGCAACAGCAAGCACAACCAAGGCTTCAACATCCTTCAAAGGGTTTGGATTCTTCAAAGCTTGAACACCACTTGGTTCAACAATCTCCCCCTATTTGATGAAGACAAATCCCTGATGCTTGTGTTGTACCTGATTGAATCTGAAGCAGTTCCTGCAAGATACAGTTTTGAACAAAGCATAGAACTTCTGATATTTGGTTAGCACAGATATAAGAATTAAAGTTCAGAGCAAATTATCAGAAACAAATATAAGAGCAAAAACCTATAAGGTTTTACTTATCCAAACTTGTTTTAACAACTAAAAAACAGAAATTTAAACACATCATATATATCTCCCCCTATTTGTCTTCACAAATAGACAAAGAGAAGAGATAAAACAAGATATTATTTTGATTACATCAGAATTAAAGCAACAACAATAGAAAGAAAGAGAATTTTAAAAACCAGATATAACCACTAAAAACAATCGGTTGTTCCGATACATCAACCGGTTGTTTTTCTTCATTCATCATCATCAGCAAACTGAAGATTTGTTCATCTAGAGTCATGAAGCGTGCATCCATGTTGTCAAACCTGTTGTCAATCCTCTGGAAATTGCTTACACAGAAATCATGAAGATTTATTTGATTCTCCGCAAAGCTATCAAGCCTATTTACCATGAGTCTTTCAAAGGGAGACATGGTTTGCATCCTTTCTTCTTGATTTCCAGCACCAACACTTGGTCCAACATCTTGATAATCTTCAGGTAGATCTTCATGTTGAACATCCATATCAGCAGGCTCATCTTGTTCAAGATCAACAACACCACTAGATGAAGCACCAAGGTCACCATCCTTGCTAATCCATTTGCCACCTACTTTGATAAAACCCATTTTGCTGAGTGATCCATTGTTCAACTCTTGAGTTGACTTGACCAACTCAGATGTTTCATCTTCAAGGTTCACTTCAAAATAGAGTAGAAATTTAGATACCAAAATAGCATATGGATAGTGATAGTCACTTAACCTCATAGCCTTTTGCATGTGCTCTTTGATGATGTGGATCCAATTGATTTTTATCTTCTTCATGATGCAGAAAATATATACCAGATCTTCCTCAGTAAGAACAGAATGATTACTCCCCCTTGGAGTTAGAATCCAAGTTACAATGAGGGCAAACAATCTTTCATCAAGCTTTAGACCTCCAACCGAGCATGTTCTCACTTGAGCATGTTGATTCTTCAAGCAACTCTTGTAGTATTGGATTTTGTTAAAATCCTCTACTACACCAAGGTTTCCCTTGTTGATTCTAAGCCCAGAGAACTTGAGACCAGTAACAGCAGTCCATACTTCATGAGTTATCTCCATTTCTACACCTTTCACATGAAAAACTAGATTGTTTCCCTCAAAACTTTACCAAATCTGGGTAAATGTTTCCCTTCATCTCTAGGAACTTTCTGAGAGGTTGATCTTTGAGCAACCTCCTTACATTATCAAGCTTTTGACTTTTCAGCCAATCAAAGCACACAACCTTGGGGTTGTTTATCTTTTTGATACTTGTTTCATACCTATACCTCTCAATAAGATCATTGTCTCCAGCTGCACCAGATTTTATAGCAGAAAAAGAATCAAATAGCATTCAATGATATGTGTGGGTACCAGATTTTCAGAGAGAGAGGACTTGACTCTGCCCTGCATAGAAAACGTCAGAAAAAGATGAAAATCACATGGTCTTCACATGTGATCTTTGACTAGTCATTTAAGGCTCTTGAATTTCCAAGATTTTGGAATATATTCCTTTATGACAATTGTAACTTCTCTCTAAACATGATCAGCTTTCAACACAGATTCTTTGACCAAGATTCTCTCTTTGAATTGATCTGCAACAGATAGAAATTTAAAATAGCAATAAAAAAGATTTCTTCATAGTGCTGTCAGACCCAAAACAATCGGTTGTTTTGAAGAAACAATCGGTTGTTTTTCTGCAGCAGTTAAACTGATTTTGAATTTTAACCATGAGCAGAAAGAGTTCAAAGCAGATGACATTAAGCAAATTTAAAAGATTTTTAACCATGTGAAAGAACTTTTAAAAATAGAAATTAAGAACAGAGAAAGGAAGGTCTTATCCTTTATGTTATTTATTCAATGAGCGATGTGCTTTATGATCAAGAAGCCTCTTTTCACTGTTGAGGACCTTTGGACAGATGCAGAACATTGATTCAGCTTCAATGATTGTCTTTTTCTTCCAAAAACTTGATCACATGACTTAGTTCTTCACACTTCTTTTAGAAATCCTGCATAAGCATGAGTTCAAGCAACAAGATTTGGTCCCTTCACAAATGTGGGTCCAATAGATTTCTTTTTCTCATTTGGAACCTCACATCCTTTCGGAATCCATTTCATGTAGCCTCTAAAAACAGAGAATTTTCTTATTTTGCAGAATCTAACCGAATGGCCCTTTTTCATGCAATAAAAGCATGTAACAACCGGTTGTTTCGATTTAACAATCGGTTTTTTCACTGGCTTTCTTGATTTTTTTTTTAAACTTATCTTGTTGGTTTTGTGGATTGAAACCCAAACCAGCCTTTCCAAAAACACAGCTTTGAGATGCCAAGAAATTCTCAAAGTTAGATTTCCCCTTTGAAAGCTTGTCCACAGTTTCAACAAGATAGTGAACCTTTTTCTCAAGATTTTCACAATTTTCGCAAATGAGAGTGTCACACTTACAAGAAGCATTTTTGAAATAGTTTTCCAGATTTTTGAAATCATTTTTAGATTTTTCAATCTCATCTTCAAGTGATTTCACTCTTTTTTCCAGCCAGTTGTTAAGTTCTTTCAATCGGTTGTTTGAAAGAATCAATCGATTAGCTTCATCATGAGTTTCTTGAAAAGCTTCAAGTAATTCACTGTAATTTTGTTCATTCAAGGAAGCACATGAACTTACCTCACTTGAGCTGCAAGATTCATCATCATCATCTACAACAAACAAGCAGATGTTTGCTTTCTCATCTTCACTTGATGAAGACACCTCATTTTCATCCCAAGCTATGTAGGCTCTCTTTGTCTTGCCTTTCTTTTCCTTGTAGCTAGGCTTTTTCTCCTTGATCTTGTTTGGACAATCTGCCTTTATATGACCTTGCTCACCACAACCAAAACAAGTATAGTTATTGGAATTAAGATCATTGGATTTCTTGTTTCCATACCTATCTTTGTTGTTGTCTTTGTTGCGGTTTCTCTTTAGGAATTTGCTGAACTTTCTTGACAGCAAGCTAAGGTTTTCCTCATCACTATCATCACTGGATTCTTGTTTTCCTTTGTGCTTGGAAGCTTTTAAGGCTATGCTCCTTCTGTGCTTGTCTTCACTCTCTTGAACATTGAGTCTATTCATCTTTAACTCATGTTCCCTAAGCTTTCCAAACAAAGAAGCAACACTTAATGATGTTAGATCTTTAGATTCGGAAATAGCAGTTACCTTGGGTTGCCATGCTCTATCAAGACATTTCAAGATCTTGATGTTTAGCTCTTCCTTATCCAAGGTCTTGTCAAGACTCATGAGATGATTGATGATGTGCGTGAATCTTTTCTGCACCTCAACAATTGTTTCTCCTTTAAGCATTCTGAACATCTCATACTCTTGGATTAGAGCATGCTGTTGAAGATGGTTGCTGCCCCTTCAAGATTGTGTTTGATGAAGACTTATGTGTAGTGTTTGATGAAGACTTGTATGTACTTTTCATGTAATTTTCCTTTGCTTTAAGTATGTCTTAGTTAGTGCTTAGAGGTTGTCTAAGAGTAGCTTTTTACTGAGTAACTCACCTCATAACCACTGGCCATGTGATAAGAACAAGCATAAGTTTTCTAAAACTGTTTTTCACATGTTTTACACAAAAACACGTTTTACTGAATAAAAATAAATCTGTTCTTTTCTAAATAAACAGATTCATTTTGTTCACTGATGCCTTGGCTAAAGTTTTGTAAAAATTTGATTTTGTGCATCAGGTATTTTGACTAAGTCTTCTTCTTTTCAAAACGATTGAGTTTCAAACAGTTAAACTTCCTCTGTTTTCGTTTTGAAAAATAAATCTGTTCATCTGTAAATGAATAGATTCTTTTCTGCCTCTGGTGCCATATCATACTTAAACGTTTTTCAGTTTTATCTCAGCACCAGAATGGTTGACTAAGTCTCCTCTCTTAACAAACTCTCTAACTGCTTTTGAAAATAAATCAGTTCATTTTATTTTCAATCTGTTCATTTTATAACAGCTTTAACTGTTTTTCAAAATTTTGTTATAAGCTGGCTTTCTATAAAATGCAAACTTGTTTCTGAGCTTAATAACGATTCAAACAGTTCATACATTTGCAAAAACAAGTTTTGACAGCAGAGAGTTAAGTGTTTTCAAAGGATTAGCATTTGTTCTTCAAAGATTTCAAAAATCACAAAGTGCTTGTTCTTGGTTTGGTTCCAAAAGCTTGGTGTGAGGTGCAGCTACTGTTCTAGCAATCTTGCCTACTGGTTTAAGGCAGATCTGTGTATCCTCAATCAGGTGTAGTCGTTTCACATCTCTTTCTTGTAATAGTTTGGTTGAACCCTCTTCTTGATAGGTGTTCTTGAAGAGTGGGTGTGTGTGTATGCTGAAATAGGTTTTTTCAGCAAGAGTACCTAAGTTCTTGTAGGTTTCAAGAACAGTGGGAATTGTACTGGGTTGTACAGTGTGTTAGTGAATTCCACCTGTTGTTGGTGAAGACTGGATGTAGCTCAGGTTGAGTGAACCAGTATAATTGTTTGTGTTCATTCTCTCCCTCACTCTGCAATTTCGTTTCTGCATAATTGATAAAACAGCAAAGAAATAAATCTGTTCAATTGAAAATAAATCTGTTCTTTCTGGGCACTGTGCATACTGTTCTTGATTTCTGAAAAAGGTGTTTGAATCTGATAAGAACATACATAATCTGCTAAAACCATTGGAACAGATTGACTGTGATAGGCTGTTCAAGAAATTGTCAATGCTATTAATTGAACCTTAAACAAATTGCTTAAAGTTGAAGCTTGCTGTTTTGTGATTCATTGTTCTTAATTTCTGGAAAATTTCTTGACATCAAGAAGAACACTCATAGTCTGTTAAAAGTCACAGGAACAGCTTGTTTGCAAAGGTCACTCAATTAACTAGCATGCTATCAATTGAACCTTAATCACTTGCTTGAAATTGAAGCTTGCTGTTTTTGTGTTTCACTGTTTTTCAAATCTGATATCTGTGTGTGCTGCTGGAAATCCTCACTGCATAGTCTTGTGATTAGCTTTGCTGTATTAAAAGCGTTTCAAACAGAAAAAACAGTGCTGAAATAAATCTGTTCATTTTCACATAAATCGATTTATTTTCTATAAAACTGGGTTAAACACTGTTTCTGCGAAGAAGTGTTAAAAGGTCAATTCACCCCCCCTCTTGAACTTTGGCACTATTAAACCCAACACATGCTTCCTAGCTCTCTTCACCTCATTTGTTCCTTCATGAATGACTTCCAAGGTGTCCTACATTTCTTTTGATGATTTGCATTGAGAGACCCTGAAAAACTCATTATAATTTTAAGTAGAGGTTATAATATTTTTGGCAATGCAATCGAATTTGGCCTTTTTGCTTTCTGCATCAGTCCATTGAGACCATGGCTTCTCAATGAAAGATCCATCTTTTTCAAACTTTGGGATAAAAGGACCATTTTCAATTGCATCCCAAATTCCTTTGTCAAGTGATTCCATAAATATTTTCATTCTCACTTTCCAAAATTGGTAGTTCAAACCACAAAACAGAGGTGGTCTGTTAATTAAAGCACCTTCCCCAAAAGGTAGTCTATCAACCATTTTAAAAACAGTTTTAGGATCAATTTGAATAACTTTCAAGAACCAAGCTCTTTATGCCGATTGTTAGAATGGATGACTTTAAACTAGAGGGGGGGGGGGTGAATTGTTTAAAGAGGGTTTTCACAAACTTTTAAGTCAAGAATGAAATTATCTCAAGAAACAATTGATAAGAAATTTAGTTTGCCAAAACAACAATAAAAAACAGCAGTACCAGAAAAACAATCGGTTGTTTATACCAGCAAACAACAAGCAAAACTGAATTTAAAGAGTTAGGGATAGAGAGATTGCACACAGATGTTTATACTGGTTCACTCCAAATCCAGAGCTACATCCAGTCTTCTCAGAAAACCTCTGAGGAAATCCACTAAGCAATCACACCGTGATCACTTACACCACAACCAAGAAAGTGACCTTGAACACCTCAAGACACACACTCTTCTTGGACAACACACCAACACTAAGATTGCTGATCTTGATCCCTTTAAGAACACACAGCCAATCTCAGCAAACACAGAAACGAAACTTGTTCAGTAGAGTACAAGGATTACACTTGTTACAGAAGAAAATCTGAAATCAATACAAGCAGAATCCTATTCCACACACTTTGATCAATCACAAACTCTAAGCAATCTCAACTCTTTGAAAAACTCTTGTTCAAAAACTTATTTTCATAAATCTGTTTTTTTGAATATATTCAAAGATGTTGTTTGTTATCAAATCTTAACAAACTCTTTTATTGCATTTAATGATTGGTCAAAACATTTAAAGACTGGAGCGTAAACAGTTAAATCATTTAAAGCTAAGTCAAAGATAAAACAGTTTTTCTGTTATGGTACCAAAACAAACAATCGGTTGTTTCCTCGAATCAATCGGTTGTTTTGGTTCTAACAGTTCAACCATTTGAAAAACAGTTTTCAATCTTTTCTCAAAACATCTAAGTATAAAAAATCGGTTGTTTCGACAAAACAATCGGTTGTTTTAACTTTAGTTTGAAAAACATTTTTCTTTCACAAAGATTGAGAATGCCTATGCTTTAGATTCGATCAAGGGGTGGATTACAATACTCAAACTACCCTAAAACTAAACTAAAATAGCACGGCAACAACAAGCACAACCAAGGCTTCAACATCCTTAAAATGGTTTGGATTCTTCAAAGCTTGAACACCACTTGGTTCAACATACATATCACCATACAATGTTTTTTATCTTTGTCTTTGAGAAATACACCTACTTAACCACTTGGTTAAGTTAGTGTCCAATGAGAATTTTCCTAAGGTCATCACCATTAACTCCTAAAATCTCAACCTTAAAGTAAAGTGTCACCAAAATGAAAATATCTAAAAATAAACTCACATCACGGTGGGTACCGATTGAGCTAGTCTCAGTATCAACGACCGAATGCCCAGTCAAAAAATGTCATAAATAACAGTTACAACTACCATTGAATGAGTCAATGAATATCTCGAAATATACGGAAACAACTGATTAACTGAAAGATACATGTCCCTGATATCAAGGAACTACTGTGCATCAGTTAATAACTAATGTGCAACCCATCAACATCAAGGCCCATAGGCCAATACTATAAATAGGGTTATCTGTGAAGGAACAAGGTACGTTTTTCACATTCTACTATAATACACCTAAATCATAACACTAACTTGAGCGTCGGAGTGCTATCGCAAGTACCCCCCGATCGACTAAGCATCAGCATTGAAGTAAGGAGACTTGAAGGAATCTGAAGATCACCAACACATCAACAATTGTGCACCTAATCACAGGTACTATCTGAGCCCCTCAGCCTATACATGTACAATTGACGCCCACCGTGGGACCAAGGTATTATTCAATTTTCAGCAGCAAATACCAATCAACAACAATGGTATCAACAAGGAACAACGCTAACAACAACCGTACGTCGAATGAGCACATAACTATGATCCAAGTCCTTCAAGCACAAATGGAGGAACTAAGACAAAAAGGTATTGCGAATCAACTACGTAATGAGGAGGATCAACATCAGCACGAGGAGGAAATGTCCCTTTTGAAATAGCAAAATAAATATCTGTAACAACGACTTGATGGGCATGAAGTGGGAAGAACAATCCCGAGCACCACCAATCCATCAAACCCATCTGGCCTCTCAAACCCACCAAACATCTCACACTCTTCAAAACTCACCAGACTCACCAAAGCTCCAAAAACAATCCTATCCCGGATGATGAGAAAGACCCAAGAGGACATCCGTTCACAGATGAGATAATCGATACACCACTTCCAACCAAATGGAAAGGATTATTCATCAAACTTTATGATGGTTCCACCGACCCGGACAAACACCTAAATGTCTTCAAGACACAAAAGACCTTATAAACAACCAACAAGGTCGTATGGTGTAAGGTCTTCCCTACTTCCCTCAAAGAGGGATCGCTCGAATGGTTCACTAGGCTCCCTCCCAACTCCATGGGAAATTTCAAAGTCCTATCAATGAAGTTTGCTACACAGTATACAACAAGCCGATCACACCACACTTCATCCATGGCCCTCCTTAACGTGAAACAAGAAAAAAGGAGAGTCCTTACGGGCATTCATGGATAGATTCAACAAAAATTGCATGGGTTTCAAAAACTTAATGCCCGAAATAGCAATGCATCACCTTGTCTTGGCGATCCGACCTGACCGATTCACCAAGAGCCTGATCAAGAGACCAACCCAAAATCTCGACCTTGAAACAATCACAAACTCCAAAGAGTGCATATACTTCTAAATGTTATCACTATCACGGAAACTATGACCATACGACTGAAGGGTGTCAGGTGTTGAAAGATAAAATAGAAGAACTTATTCAAGCTGGCTATTTTAAAAAATTCGTCAAGACTGATACCAGCACGTATCGATCCCCACAGAAGGATCAATATCCACCCAGAGGACAAAGAGAATACTATGATCGGTCCAGGCGAGGAGAATCACGTTGACATATGACAACCAACATCCGACGAGACTAAGACAAAGTGAAAGTCCAGTAAGAAGGACGCAGCTACGAAGTGAAAGTCTTGAAAGGAACAATCGGACCAGACATAGGGTCCAAGAGGTTATTAACATTATTTCTGGGTTGGTAGCACTCAGTGTACCTGGACGAGAAGTCAACACAATAGCCAGAGGTTTTGCGCGAGGTGGATGCTCTAACTCAGCTAGAAAGAAGCATCTTCGAGCCATCCATTCAACCCATTCCACTCCAATAGACCTAGCACAGGACGATCCCATGGTAATCAGAATGGAAATAGACAAGTTTGCAATCACTACGGTCCTAGTGGATCAAGGTAGTTCGGTGGATACCTTTACTGGAGCACTTTTAAGAAAATGAGAATTCCTAAAACACAGATTCAGCCGTATGATGAACAAATTTTCGAATTCTCAGGCGAATGAGTGGATACCAGAGGATTTATTGACCTATACACCACATTTGAGGAAGAGGAGAGTCTGAGCAAAACTATAAAGATCAGGTATTTATTGGTCAATGCCAATACATCTTATAACATACTACTCGGACGGTCGTTCACAAATCGTCTAAAGGCAACAATCTCCACCCTCGCCTAACTATGAAGTTTCCATCAATGGCTGAAGATATCATCACGGTCCTTGTAGATCAAAAAGTTGCTCGCGAATGTTATGTCACAAGTCTAAAGGTTGAACCTACCAGACGACTATATAGAGCATCACCACGTGATACAAACCAACAGATAAATAAGGACACAACAAGCACTTCCCAAAAAGGTCAGTCATCTCAACATACAAAGTCAAGTCCCACCAAGTCTCGAGAAAGAATAAGAAAATAAGAAGCTATAAACCCGAATATAAGAAGTTCTTCCTTTTGGTCTTCTTAAAAAATAGAGTAAGTTTGTAAATAATTTGGACTTACTTTAGGGGTCCAAATAACAAAGATAGGCTAGAATAAGGTGTCTTTAGCATAATAAGGGGTGTAGGTATCATCTTAGCTTGTTCATAGCCCTTTAGGAAAGCAATTTGACCTAGTTTCTAGAAGGATAAGCCTAGGGTGCGGGTTTGACTTAGTCAAAACCTAAGGCTGCCCATTTTTTCCCTTTTCCCATCCTACCCCTCTTGCTTGTTTTTCAAGGCTCCTTCACCTATAAATAGGAGGCCTACCCATTGTATTTTACAGGTTGAATTTGAATGAAGTAAAGAAACTCTGCACAAATTGTGTGAGCTCTTAGTGAGGCTTATGTCCTCATAGGTTTGAGGTCTTATCCTGAGTGATTAGGAAGATCTCAAGTGGCGGCCAACACACTCATCTTGGAGCACATCAACCTCCAAGTGGCGTGACATTTCTCACCCACCATTATGTGTTTGTCTCTTAGTTTCTCTTCTTTGTTGCTCTTGGGTTTCACTCATAATCATGAGTATGGTGCATCATTTGAAAGGCCATGACCACCATTGATGTTACCTTGTGCCAATTTTCAATTCCGCAATTGCATCTCATCTTCACCATATCTTGTTTTTCATCTTTACCTCTGTCAAGTGAACTTTCACACTTACTTAACCACTTGGTTAAGTTCGTGTCAAGTGGGGAATCTTCCTTAGGTCCTCACCATTAATTGTTAAATTCCAATCTTAAGTAAAGTGTCACCATAAATGAAAACGTCTAAAATAAACTCACATCATGTGGTATTCAGAGCTTTGGTTTTTGAGCTTATCTTGTTTAGAGTTGATTGGCACTTAATTTCTTGCACCTTTATCTTTACATTCAAGTACCTTAAATTCTTTTCCTTACTTCAAGCACTTTTTAATTTCAGCCCTTTACTTCTTGCTTTTAATTTCAGCATTTACCTTTATTCAATAACATTGTTTCACTTTTTGAATGTTCCTTTATGTGTTTTATTGTTCTTGCTTATTTATGTTGAGTCATATGTTCTTTAGTGTTCTAGGATTCCTTATATTTTTTGCCTCTACTTACTTGCTTTTAATTGTGAAAGTTTGTAAGTAATTAGAAACTTGTTTTAGTAGATGTAGATTTAAGTTCCAAACAAAATATTTCAAGTGATCAATTATTTGGAATCCCAAACTATTTATTAAAATTGGAGTTATATGAAAATATGCATGATCAAAACTTTGGACATCTCATTTCCATAATCCAAAAACAAGTATAAAAAAAAAGTTTGCGCAACAAATTTTGTGTTCAAATCTTTCAAACAGCAACATTTTCAAAATTTTGGGTTCATCTTGATTGGCAAATTGATTTCAACCTTTGTGGAATTTTTATCCTTTTGCTTTGAAAAATTTCTAAAGAAAGTTTCATTGTTAGAAGTTTAGTAAGAGACTTTTTGTGTGACTTTTTCTTGCTTGTCTTCTTTTTCAAGTTTTGTCATAATCTTTTTTCACAAATTTGGTTTAGCTTTCTTGTTTTGTTCTTTTCTTGATTGTCTTTTCAAATTTCTTAAGTTTTGTTGTGGTTCTTTGAGATCAAGTGTGTTTGGCTTTGTCACTTCAACTTGAGAAATTTTCAACACCAAGATAGACCCTTTTGAGAGGATAAAATTCTTTTTTAGTGCTTTGAGTGTTCTCCTCTTGATTTCTTTTCACTAAAAGTGACGCAAACATGAGAGTGTATTCTAACTTCTTTTTCACTAATTGTTTGATTCCTTGTGCAAACATTATGGGTCATTTGTCTTTAGGTGAATCTTCAAAACCGCAATCACATCACAAAGTCCACCTTTTGGGAGAACTTGTGGAGGTCAAGAAGTGAATGGTCCACAAAGATGACGAAATAAGCTAACTAGTAAAAAGATTGCAAAGACTAGAAGAAGCTCAAGCAAGGCAAACTCAAGAAATGAGACGGGAGCCGCCAAGAACAACTAGACATTCTATGCACTATGGGAGTCAAGAACATGATTGGCAAGTGCACAATTTTGACAAACGGCACCATCAACACCAACAAAAACCACAACATTCTTTTGATTTTTTGAAGTTACCTAGTTTTGGTGGGTCCAATGACCCTACTTTGTGTTTAGAATGGGAAGCTAAAGTTGAACATCTCTTTAATGTGTATAAGGTCACGAGGACCAAAAGGTTAGGTTAGCTTCCCTAGGTTTTTTAAACTACGCCATTCAATGGTGGTAACAAACTGTAATGGACATTGGCCTAAACAAGAAGTCAATCGTGGTCTCTTGGTATGATTTGAAAGCATGTATGTGTGTGCGGTTTGTTCCTCCTCCTTATAGGAAAGAATTCTTGTTGAAGCTTCAACGGCTTCATCAAGGACCTAGGACGGTAGACGAATATTTTAAAGATCTAGAAACAACTTTGACTAAGATAAATATGCATGATAGTGAAGAGTCAAAGATCACTAGGTTTGTGAGTGGTTTAAGTGGAGAAATTAAAGATGTTGTAGAATTATATGAGTACTCTTCTTTAAAGAAGTTGATTCACGTAGCCATAAAGGTGGAATCACATATTTGGATGAAAACAACTTTCAAAACTACTCATCATGATGGCTTTTTCAAATCTTCAGGGAAGGATAAAAATAACATTTCTACAACAACTTCTCCTTCCAAATTTTCAAAAGAAACCACTTCTTCCTATAACGTTTTTAAAGATAAACCTTTTACCTCTACCCCTAAGTCACCCACCAAGCCTTCAAGCACAAAATGTTTTAAATGTTTAGGGTTTGGGCACATGTCAACTGTTCAAATAAAAGAACCCCAAAGCTAAAAGAGGAACATCAAGCCCAAATTAGAACCAAAAGTGAAAATGAAAAGAAAACGAAGGACAAGATAACACGACTATCATCACTTCACCTCAAATGTATTTTTCTTCCTTGTCTTTTTCATTACCTAAACATTCTAAATACTTGACATATTTTATTAAGAAGTTTAGGGATGATAGTAAAAAACCTCCTAAAGGTTATCCCCTTCTAAGAGGATTCTCCCAAAATCATTTCATCCCCAAATATTCTTTCCAAACATGGCCTATAGATAGAATTCATCCATTGAGGTGAGTTGATTTTAGGATTGTTCATTTTATGGTGTGACACTTTACTTAGGTTGAGATTTTTAAACAAATTGTGAGAACTCTAAGAAGATCCCCACTAGACAAAAACTTAACCAAGTGGTTAAGTAAGTGTGAAGGTTCATTTCACAAGAGCAAAAAGAAAAGACAATTACAAGGTGAATATGATGCCAATTGGTGCGGAATTAAAGAACATGAAAGGAAAGACAAATAAGAATTGTCGAATGGAAGAATGAAACAAAAAAAAAAAAACATAACAAAAGAGTAAAAACAGAATGACAAATGGAAGAAGACATGAAGGAAGGAGAAGCTTGTGTGATGGATTGAGAAGTGGAACACGCCACTTGGAATGTGGTTGGCCTCCAAGATAAGTGTTGCTAGCCGCCACTTGAGAGCTCTCAATTACTCACAAGATAAGACCTAAATTCTAAGAGGAATCAAGCCTCACTAACACCTCACACAATTTGTGCAGAGTAACTTTTCTTCTATTAATTTCAACATGAGAAATACAAAGGGTATGCTCCTATTTATAGGTGAAGGGTCTTGGAAAACAAGCAAGAGGGGTAGGATGGGAAATAGAAAAAATGGGCAGCCTTAGGGTTTGACTAAGTCAAACCCATCAAACCTGCATCCTAGGCTTGTTCTTTTAGAAACTAGGTCAAAATGTATTCCTAAAGGGCTATGAACAAGCTAAAATGATACCTACACCCCTATTATGCTAAAGGCACCTTATTCTAGTCTATCTTTCCTATTTGGACCCCTAAAGCGAGCCCAAATTATTTACAACATATTTGTATCTTATAAGAAGACCAAAGGAAGAATAGTTGGTGTGATGGTTTATGCTCAACTCCTCTGGTGAGGTACATTGATCTGTACCATCCCGTATCAGGGCGTTGACTAAGTCAAGGTCAAAGTCAACGACTGGAGAGTCAAAGTCAACTCAAGGTGTCGCCCAGGTGTAGAGACGCCAAGAGGAAGCGTCGCCAAGGCAGGACAAGGCGTCGCCAAGGCAAGGCGTCGCCTGGGTGGAGGCGTCGCCAAGGCAAGGCGTCGCCTGGTAGAGGCGTCGCCCACCAGGGCGTCGCCAGATCAAACAGTGTAAAAGCAAGGCAATCACGGTGTGGTTCCCCGATACCCATGGGTAGGAAAGACCATGGAGGGAGCGACGTCGTGGGAAAGCCTCAGGTCCCGATATCTCGGGAAAGTGATAAAGAGAAGGAAAAGGTGGCTTCAAGGCCATAGTGATAGTACCAGTGAAGGGCAGCCTGACTCGCGAAGTACCCCTGCCGCCCCAGAGACGCCTTCGGGACAGATACGACCCAAGAGGAAGGTCACGCCCAGGATAACCGGGTGCAGGGTGTGAGAGGAAGGCAGATACGCTCTCAGAGTAAGTGGCTAGATACTTGGGGGCATGAGTTGGCACCCAAAAAGCCACCCCTAGCGCAGTAGCACTCCCAGCAGGAGGACCCACACGTAGAAACGTCCCCAGATGGGCAGAAACGCCCCCCCAGATGGGGTCATGGCGTCGTGAGGCCCTCCACGTGTATGACAGCAATGCCGGAATAGAAACACCCTCTAGTCAGGTGCCAGGTAATTAAAGATATTCAATACAGTTTCCCTTTCGAGCATTCAGGTACTATTATGGCTCCCAAGCGTTTCAACGTCTTAAATGCGCTACGTTTCGTAATTAAGCGCTTTAATGAGTGCGTTACGTTTGAGTTAAAAGCGCTTTAAGGCGCTTTAAATGCTGGGCAGTTTAAATAGCGCTGAGAATGTCGGAAAAAGGGTTGGAACCTTTGGCAAATTTACGAGAAACTCTTTGGTTGCTTGCCCGTGCTTTAAGGTTACGTACAAGTGACTGGAGAATATTTTTGCCTAAAGGAGACAACACACACACATATACACAGTTCTTTTACCACCCTTCAGAGTGCCATACGCGGTGCTCAGATACGTGGGTGGACAGTTTTTGGTGTTTCTTGCTGGCTGACTTGAGCGTCGGAGTGCAAACGGCCGCTAGGGCGCCTCTTTGTCCTCTTTTTTGCAGGAATTCACAGGCAATCAGTGGGAAGGAGTCCTTAGCTGACGGTTGAGGTCGTGCACGAAGACGTCCCGGTCAACCGGACGGAACATTTGGCGCCCACCGTGGGGCCGATATAAAACATCAGTCCCATCACAAGTTCGAGGAAAATTTACCAAGCTACAGTAACGTTGAAGGAGGTTGGAGTGACAATGGCCCCCACCAGACGAAGAGCAGCGCGCGCAGCCCCAGCAGACCTATCCATGCAGCAGGTCCTGGAAATAATGAGGGGGCTGCAGCAGGACATGGCGGATTCGAAGATGGAGCAGGAGCGCATGCAGGCAGATCTTGACGCCTCGCATGAGCGCAACGAAGAGCTCCACCGTGTGAATGAGGAGTTGCGCCAGGGCCTGAGAAACGATCGGAGGCGGCCTGGGCAGGACGAGACGGAGAACCATTCCCCACCAAGGGAGTTTTCCACTCCTTTCTCGCAGGAGATCCTAGATGCAGCGATCCCGAACACGTTCGCGGGACCCAAGGTAATCTTCACTGGGATGGAGGACCCAGAGACGCACCTCGCTGCATTTCACACACAGATGGTCCTGATAGGCGGTTCTGATGCTGCCAAGTGCAAGCTCTTCATGAGCACCCTGACCGGGATGGCTATGGACTGGTTCATTAGCCTCCCCGAGGGCCATATCACATCTTTCCGCCAGTTGTCGCGGTTATTCAGAGAACAGTATTTGGCCAACAAGGCCCCGCCGCCGGTCTCCTACGACCTGTTTGACGTGAAGCAGTATCAGGGGGAGACCCTGAAGGAGTATATCAATCGCTTCGGGGCCCAGGTCGTGAAGGTTGGTACAACAGAGGAGCCTATGATCGTGTACGCATTTGTGAAAGGCGTATGCCCCGGCCCCTTTGGAGAATCTATTATCCGCAATCGCCCTAGGACTTTCGCTGAATTACGGCGTAGGGCGGTAGAGCATTGCTTCGGAAGGGGAGGTATGTGTGAAGCGCACCAGCGCCGTGCCCTCACGCCCGAGGGGACCAACGCGAGTTCAACCCGTCAGAGTCAATGAGACCACGACGGGGAGAAAGAAGCCAGAGGCGAGACGCCCCTACGAGGCCAGAAAGCCCCAGCCTCGGGGCCCCAGGAGGCGAACGCCCCGCCAGAGAAAGAGCAAGACCGGCGAGGTACAACTTCGTAGTTGAGTTGAAGGATTTGATCGCCGTGCCCAACATAGCCGAGAGGCTGAGGCGACCGGCGAAGACCGACAAGGTGTTAGGGCCCCGTAAAGACTCTTGGTGCGAATTTCACGAGGCTTTCGGGCACCAAATTGATAATTGCCTGTCGTTGGGCTACCAGCTAGATGAGCTGGTGAGGACTGGGTTTTTGAAAGATTATGTCGCAGAGTCCAACGACCGCCTGCCGTCGCCGGCAGATGAGCCAGCACACGAGATGCCTGTGCTTGGCGAGGTCCACACCATTGCTGGAGGTTTTTGGCGGAGGACCCACCGCCTCCCAGCGGAAGAAATACGAGGGGGGTAAATTCAATCGAAGAGAGGCTCTCGGGGGAGCCTGG